>NC_052160.1:20268950-20568950 GCF_902713615.1 Scyliorhinus canicula | reverse complement strand
TTTGTTGCGTTTTGTTATTCCATGTTTTCACACATTGGATCCCTGAAGGTTGCTTTCAAAGCTTTTCTTTCTGGAGCAGATGTTAAACTTGCATTTAGCCACTTACCAGTGCCCGGGAATCACTGCTAAACCTCACAAATTTACAGCAAATGTCAATTCAAGCTTCACGGTTATCCCCGAATCCTCTTCTTTTCAGGCTTAACAAGTCCAATTTGTCTGCATCAGGCACTTTTGTCTATTTTAAGAACATCTAACGTCTTTACGAGCAAACGTATCTTTTGTCTAACTCCTCTCCTGTTGATGGAAATCTAATATTTGACTTGAGCAACTTCCCTCCTCGCTGAGTAATAACAGATGTGTGGTAAGCATTTAATAAATCAGCCATTTCTTTGTTTTTGGATCTGAGTTTCCCACTTTGGCTATGTATACATGTTTGGAACAGCTCACTGTGTGTGGGTAAGGGGGACCACAGCAAGCTGGCAGCATGTTTTTTTTTTTTTACAACCCTTTCCATTTATGTATACATTGAGATGGAAAGAATAATTGGGAAAGATGCAAACCTGGCTGTTGATTCACAATTGCACAAAGTCACGATCGGATCTGGTTTTATTCAGTACTATCATTGATTATGAAGGCCCGCCTTCTCTCTGTTGCCCCTCGGGCAGCACGGTGGTGGAGTGGTTAGCACTGCTGCCTCACGGCGCTGAGGGCTCTGGTTCGATCCCAGCCCCGGGTATGGAGTTTGCACATTCTCCCCGTGCCTACATAAAGATGTGCAGGGTAGGTGGATTGGCCATGCAGAATTGTCTCTTGATTGGGTGAGAAAAATTGGGTACTCTAAATTTATAGAAAAAAACTTTGCCCCTCACCCGAGGTATGGTGACCCTCGAGTTTAACCCCCCCCCCCCCCCCCCCCCCCCCAAGGCAGCCTAAGGTCATCTGGGACTATGGCGACTTTATCTTTTGTCCTACTACTCGCATTTACCTTTTTTACTTTTATTCACTGGTTGCGCAGCCCTCCCGGTTTACTTGGTTCTTCACTCAGTTTGGAAAGCGACCTGATAATGTCTAAGATTGCTTAAATGCATTGCACTCATCGGGACAATCGCAAGAATTGTAAGAAGTCGCAGTTAAGAAATCGCAGTTGAGGCAATAGAACCCCCCCCCCCCCCCCACACACACACACTTTTGCAGCTCGTTTTAATTTACATGCACTTCTCCTGAAGTGTCTCGTGTCTGCATCCTTTTCAGAGATGGCAAGTTGGCTGTGTTTTCTTGTGGGTTCTATTGAGTTTCCACAAAACCATTCAAATAGTTTGCTGAGGTTCCAGTCATTTAATATCGTTAAGCTGTTACGTGGGTGGCCTGGAGATTTTGAAGTGTGCCGTTTTTGTGTTTTTTTGAGTTTCTAATAATAATCTTCATTCTTGTCACAAGTAGGCTTACGTTAACACTGCAATGAAGTTACTGTGAAAAGCCCCCAATCACAACATTCCGGATCCTGTTCAGGTACACGGAGGGAGAATTCAGAATGTCCAATTCACCTAACAAGCACGTCTTTTGGGACTTATGGGACATGGGGGAACGTCCAGACTCCACACAGACAGTGACCCAAGTGGGAATCTAACCTGGGACCCTGGCGCTGTGAAGCAACAGTGCTAACCACTGTGCTATCCTCTGAATGTGCTGAACCTACACTTATATTAACACGGTTAATGTAGTAAAACATCCTAAGGTGTTAAATGGCACTAAGCCAAATTAGGAAATGCTGATGAAAATTTGAGTCAGGGAGATTATAGAGAGCCTTAAGAAAGAAGAGAGATTTAAGAGATTTGGGAATGGAATTCCAGAGCTCAGGACCCAGACACCTGCAGCCTCCAATGGTGGAGTCGAGAAAATCAGGGATGTGCAAAAGGTCCAAATTAGAGGAGTGCAGAGATTTTGGAGGCTCCATGGACTGGAGGAGATTGGATAGAGATGCGATGGGGTGAGGGTGTGAATTTTATCTTGGAGGTGTTTCTTAACTGGGAACCATATTGGTCAGCGAGAACAGGGGTGAAAGGTGAACAGGACTTTGATATGTCTAATAACATTGGCAGCAGAGTTTTGATATCCTCAGATTTACAGAGAGTAGAAGTGGAAGATTGGTCAGGACTGCATTGAATGATTGAGTTTGAGGTAACAGCAACATTGATGTGGAGCAAATCTGGACTCGCTGGGCGATTGGGGGGGAAAGAAGCCATTGAAACTCGCCTCTTCCTACATTAACTTGCTTATCCTGGAATTTAATTGTGTATTCCTGTCCGAGGGGGGGCTCATTAGAACATAAGAACCACGAATCGGCAATTCAGCCCTTCGAACCTGCTCCGCCATTCAATACGATCATGGCTGATCCTATCTCCACCTTCCTGACCTCTCCATAATTCTTGCACTACTAATCAAAAACCTATCTATCTTGTCCTCAAATAGTTTAGTGTTCCATGGGACAGAGAATTCCACAAATTCACAACCCTTTGAATTAAGTAATTCCTCCTCATTTCTGTTGTTTAAATGTAGAGTACCCTAATCATTTTTTCCAATTAAGGGGCAATTTAGCATGGCCAATCCACCTACACTGCACATTGTTTGGGTTGTGGGGGTGAGACCCACGCAAACACAGGGAGAATGTACTCGTTTCTGTTTTAAATCTGCCGCACCTTAGTCTAAAACTACGGCACCTCATTCTAAAAGGCTCAAAAAGTAGCAACATTCGTTCTACCCTTTTCAGTTCCCTTTAGTATCTTATACACCTGAATTAAATCTCCTTTCATTCTTCTATACTTCAGAGAATATGGGCCCAAACTGCTCAATCTCTTCTTCATCCCTGAAATCTCGTCTAAGCCATCGCTAATGCATTTATGTCCTTCCTCGAGTAAGAGGACGAAAAATGTGCCCAAAGAAGTTGGTAGGTTTGGCAGTCCAGCAAGCCTTCCCTCGTCGCACGTGCTTGCTGTGGGAAGGAACAATAATCGGCTTTGCCTGTCCATCCATCTACTTTAACTTTTGGTGACAGTGTGCCTTAAGCAAAATTGGATCCCTCATCCAAAATGCCTTTCCTAATTTTCACATTGTGAAGTATCTGGAATTTGAACAATATCTCCGAGGAAGCATTGTTATACCTGGAACAATTTGCAAGGAAAATCCAGTTGACATACTCATTTTTTTCATTCGAACAAGGTAATTTGTTCTTGCATTTGTTTAGTACTAGATAACTTCCTTGATTCTTTTCCCACGTCAGTTTAACAATTGGTTGTAGCTGCCAATGTTCCCCCTAAACTATGTTAATACGCAACAATTGGGAATGTACTGTGCAGGGAACAAACAGGCCGTCCATGTTCCTTTTCAGGTGCACGCATGCACGGCTGTGTGCTAATCTTAAGGAACCATTCACAGAAAACTGAAGTTAAGAGGGAACATTGGGTCCCCACCCATGAACTTTGTTTCAATGATAAGAAACTTCTGCGTTAGGCAGCACAACTACGTGCTCCTGCTGGAGTTTGATAAATGAGGTGTATGAGGCCAGATACCAGCTGGCAAATAAACAGAGTCTGGGGTACAGCAGGCTGCTTTTCACTGCACGTCAAAACGGCCAGTACTGAACAAAGGTGCTGTTGTAGTTCAGCTGCAAACATCACCTCGGGGATTAACCTAACCACAGGACTGTTGTGGGCCGTCTCGATATTCGTACTTGCAAGGCTCTGATGACCAAATAAAAGGATCAATTTTTATGCCAGGTTTCATCAGCAAAGTGGCTGGCAGGACGTGAGAGGTTGGGTCAAACAGTAAGCCAAAGGCATTTGAAGTCCTCGTGGAAACGGAAAGGGCGTAAGAAAAACAGCATTAGAGAGGAGGAAGGGGAGGAGAGAGATTGATGTCCAGAAGTGTAGGAGCAGTTAGTTGTGTAATGTAGATCTAGTCCTGAGTCGCTGCATTTCTGTATTGGAATTTGGCCCAGCATTGTAGCTAGCTGAAATCCTAAAGAGACATGTCCTGGGAGCATGGAAATTCCCTGGATTTGTTAGACAATCCAGAACTAAAAATTAAAGCTCCCGATAGTTTAAAGATTGCAATAGACTCTGGGAATCTTGCAGACAGTAGGAGGCCTTTCAGTCCAAAATGCCTGTACTGACTCAAAGCAGTCCTCCAATCACATTTACTCTGTTGTTTCCTGTAACCATGCAAATATTTCCTTTTTGACAAGTTACAATTGTCTCTGCTTCCACTACCCTTTCAGCATTATCCTTTTCAATGTTATTTGATTGAATATAAATGGATGTAAACCAAGTCCTTTTTTTCATACTATTAACTTTTTCCCTTGCTCCTAAATCTGGGATGTGGGAAGTAAATCTGTAATTTGCGTTGAGGAATGTGGAAATAGACCAATGGATCCATTTCCGACAGATCCACAAAAATTACCTTGTGTTCCGAGTTGCAATGGTCCCTGAAACAGTTGTGATTGTTTTCTGACATTTGCTCCCTTGCCTCTTCTATTCCACTTCATTTTTTTCCTTTCTCCCAACTTCCTCACTCTATTTACCACTAGATTAACTGCAGTTTTTAATTCCTCAAGTTGTCTAGCACTAAACAAATGCAAATATTACCTTGTTAAATCAACTGCTCTATAGTTCTGTTTTCTTCCCGTCCTTTGTTTCATGAGCTGTCCTCCTGGCATAATTTTGAGCGCCTTTACAAAAGCCCGTGACCTCTGCTGCCTCGAAGGACAAGGGCAACAGATGAAAGAACCCCTCCAAGCCACACACCACCCTGACTTGGAGCTTTATTTGCTGTTCCTTCATCCGCCACTAGGTAAAAATCCCTTCCTACAACACCTGGACTGCAACAAGTCAAGAGGTGGGCTCAGTGCCACATTCTCGAGGGCAATTGGGAATGGGCAATAACTGTTGGCCTGGCTAGAGATGCCTATATCCCAGGAATTATTTATTTTTAAATTGCGTATTCATGGGAGTTTAACAAAAGAATGTGGCTCATGCCCATGCTACGTCCTTCCTGACCTACTTTGATAGTTCATCAGTGCCTGGTAACTGAGAAGTGCAGTAAAAAGACTGAGATCCACCTGGTTCACCTTCAGTCGTGGTTATCTCCTATTACAATAATTCAATTAGCTTAATAATAGCTATCGGCCTCTATTGAATGTTCTGCAACAGGCCTGCACATGAGGTGAGGACAATACTGAATCCCAAAATAGTACTACCTTCTATCAAATTTACACTTGAAGGGATTGGTCATAACTGTTTTCCTCGGGAGTATGTTCCACCCGCTGACTGCTGAGTGGTGTTAATTTTTTCAGGACCAGTTTCTTCTCTAGTTATCTCTCAGTTGTTCTTCGAGTGCATCCTTAGTTCCACTGCAATGTAGAAAATCTGACGCAAGATATTAAGTACAAAATTGCACATTTCTTCATACTGCAAGGCGAGTTCCCTTCAGCCCTTCAAATCCCCCTTTTCGATCCCCCGTGCACTTTCTCTGGAACTTGTGATTAATTTTAATGTTGTTAGCCCCAACTTTACCATGTCTCCCTTTTCAGGTTCTACTTTTGGTTTATAAACTCCCTACTTATTCATGAAACCCGTACTTTGACCATCCGTTTTGTCACTTCAAAAGATTATTTTACTTTCAAAACCATCCCATATTGCTGAAGGTTTCTCGGCGCTCATCTTTCAACTTGTTTGTTGACTTTTCTAACTAATTACTTTTGGCTAAACTTTACTTATCCACCCGCTCGCCGCCCCCACCTATTCCAGCACTTTCATTTCTGACTGTTTAGAAAGTAGGAATGCTCGGGTCACTGTTGGAATGATTGTGTACACCTATTTAGTAATCGGAGCTGGTTCTTAACTGGAAAATAAAATTCATAACTTGTGTACAAAGAAAATTGATCCATAGAATGTTCAGCAGAGAAACACGAGGCCAAAGCACAGCCGTGTATTTTCGTTCTGCAGTGCAAAAATAAGCTTGATATACAAACCAATTAAAAATGTTTACTTTTGGAATTAACCTTTTGCAGTTTGCTGTATACTTTTTTTTCTTTGTAATGCTTGGCCATCAGGAAGCCTGATCCAGTATGCTCGGCTCAACTACTTGATCTCTGCCACTTATTTTGCATCTAGCCTACCCACACGCAATAGTTCTGAGTAGGTTTTATCAGCTGCCTGCATTTTTAAATGCAGTTTGACTTTGCAAAAGCTGGAAATGGGTCAGTCAGTCCCATAAGGACACGTGCCAGTGTTTATTTTCCACATGCGCCTCCATCCATCCATGTCACTGGACCGACTTGTGAACCAGAGGCCAAGCTAATGCTCTGGGTGGGGGGATTGGGGGGGGGGGGGGGGGGGGGGGGGGGGGGGGGGGGGGGGGGGGGTGGCAAAGATTCCAGTCCTGCCATGGTAACTCGTGGAATTTAAATTCAATTAACTAAAAATAAAATCTGGGATCGAAAGCTAGTCTCGGTTTTGACTATCATTGATTGTTGTAAAATGCATCTGGTTTACCACCATTTCGGGAAGAAAATCTGCCTCACCCGGCCTTTTTGTGACTCCAAACGCACAGCAGTGTGGTTGGCTCTTAACTGCCCTCTTAAATGGCCTCGCAAGCCATTATGTTCAAGGGGAATTGGGGATGGGCAACAAATGCTGGGTCAGCCAGCGACACTCGCATTCAACGAAAGGATTTAAAAAAAACAAAAAGCCTCATTCAATCCGTATAACCTTCTATTGTCCTCTCCCTCATATACTTGTCCAGGATTCCTTTCTGTTATTCGATTCGACTACTCCTTCAAGTTCCACATTGTTGAGCACTCTGGATAATGAATACAGACTGAATTTATTCGTGATTGTCTTGTATTTAGGGCCCCTATTTCTGGTTTCCTCCCATTTTGTTATTCGTATCTGGAGTTTATATTTATTTCTGACTGAGCTTCTCTGAAATACCTCAATGTCTCTGATGTGACGGGGTGCAAAGTGCAGATGTTATCTGTTATTGTTTTACATCCGTGTAGCTGTAGATGTTTACTGGTTAGACAAAACTGCAAATCCCCTGGAAAGGGGAGGTGCTGCATTTCGCTTCCTGACTTCCAAGATTCTGGAGCCTGTTACTTCCACAAGAGGCTGGAGATCTGGGACAGGACTTCAAACGAGTGCAGCGGTTGGGAAATCCATGCCAACTTCTGCAAAAAGCCAGTCCAGCCCACCTGTGGTTGCGTCAGCACTTGTGCCTACTGTTTGTGGCATCATCATTCAGCATTTTGTTAAACCTTTCTCCCTCCCTCTCCCCCCCCCCCCCCCCCCCCACCCCTACCGATTTTGGTTAAGTCTTTGGATTTGTGTGACCTTGGTGCTATGCAATGGAACACGAGCACCTGATCATCTGAAACGTGCATCGCCGCCACTTTAGCGGAAGCATTAACTTGTGAGCGACCTCGCACTCCAAAGTGGTTTACAGCTCGTGGAGTACTATTTGAACTGTACTCACGGTCGTAATATAGGAAATGGAACCAAATTTAGGCGCAGTAAGCTCTCGCCAACAGTAAGGTGGTAAAACCACCAGCGTTTGTGATGTTGCTTGAGGGATAAATCTTGCCCAGGGCACCAGGGAGAATTCCCATTGCTCTTCAAATGATGCCATGGGATCGTCTGCACCACTGAGGTCCTTTGGGGCCTCAGTTTAAGGACTTTATCCGCAGGACAGCACCTCCTAGTAGTGCATCACTCCCAGAATACATCACTCTCAAAATACAGGAGTGCCAGCCTCAATTATTGTGTTCAATGGCAGCATATTGGTAACATCGCTGAACTAGTAATCCAGAGGCCCAGGCTAATGCTGTGGGGACATGGTTCAAATCCCACCCTGGCAAATTATTAAATTAATTAATAAAAATCTGGTACTGAAAGCTGGTCTCGGCATTGATAATGAAACAATCATTGATTTTGTTGTAAAAACACATTGTTTGGTACAAGGGGAATGGATTGTAAAAGTGGGGAAGATTTACTGCAGTTGGCCAGTTTATGGTGAGACCACATCTGGAGTACCAAGTACAGTTTTGGTCTCCTTGGCAATGGCAGAGTGGTAATATCTTTAGGTTAGTAATCTAGACTCCCAGGCTAATGTTCTGGGAACATGTGTTCAAATCTCACCATTGCAGCTGGCAGAATATAAATTCAGTTAATATATCTGGAATATTAAATTTATTTCCATAATTGTGACAATGACAACTATCATCAATTGTTGTAAAAACCTATCTGGTTCACTGATGTCCTTCAGGGAAGTAAATCTGCCGTCCTTGCCTGGTCTGGCCTACATGTGATACAGGCCCACAGCAATGTGGTTAACTCTGAAATGGCCTGGCAAGCCAGTCAGTTGTATCAAATTGCTACAAAGTCTAAAAGCAATGACCTAGGCACCATAAATTACAATGGCCAGCCCTGTCGAACCTGCACAATCCTGCTTACTAACATCTGAAAGTTTGTGCCTAAATTGGGAGAGCATGCCCCACTGACTTATCTAGTCATGCTCACTGAATCATACCTTCCAGCCAATATCCCAGACTCCACCATCGCCATTCTGGGTATATTCTGTCCCACTGGTGCGACAGACTGTGCAGAGGTGGTGACAGCACAGGGATATACAGTCAGGAGGGGATTTCCTAAGGAGCCTCTACAGTGACTCTGGACCCCACAAAGTCTCATTTTATCAGGTCAAACATTGGGCCAAGAAATTCTCTTCTGATTGCCACCTCCCGTAGCAACCGCCCACCCACCCACCCCTCAGCTGACGAATCAGTACTCCTTCATGTTGAACACCTTTTGGGGAAGCACCAAGGACAGCAAGCTTGCAGAATGTACTGTAGGCAGGGGACTACAATGTCTACCGCCAAGAGTAACTTGGTGACATCATCGCGGACAAAGCTGACTCAGTCATCATACAGTAGAATCATAGAATCCCGACAGTACAAAAACAGGCCATTCGGTCCAATGAATCTGCACCGACCCTTTGAAAGCCACCCTACCCAGGCCCTATCCCCCACCATGTAACCTCACCCTGAGGGGCAATTTAGCATATTCAATCCATCTAACCTGCACATCTTTGGACTGTGGGAGGAAACTGGAGCACCCGGAAACCCATGCAGACACGGGGAGAACTTGCAAACTCCACACAGACAGTCACCCAAGGCAGGAATTGAACCCGGGTCCCTGGCGCTGTGAGACTGCAGTGCTAACCACTGCCCCACAATGCCGCCATGCTCCTGAAGGACATTTCTTCCAGACTTGGCCTGCGGCAGGTGGCAAGGGAACCAATTGGGAATGAATGGGGGGGGGGGGGGGGGGAAGCCGACTAGACCTTGTATCTGCGGCCCCTAATTTTGGACTCCTCTCAAGCAGCAACCTTCTCGTTGTGCCTACCCTATCGAACCCTCTGTTTAAAGGCTTCTGTTGCATCGTGCCTCAATCGTTTCTTTCCTAAAATTAGGGTCCCAGTACAAATGTAACTTTTTGTTGAGGAATTAAAGGAATTTTGGTGTGTTGGAGAACCTAAAATATTCCAGCATTTAATGTATGATAAAGGGAAAAGATGGAATTTATTCCGGTTTCTATGTGCAGCAGCTTGCTTAAAAACTTGCAAACTCCCAGCTTTTAGATTGATGCAACCTCCAGTCATTGCTTGTGGTGTGCCGTTGGGACAACATCTTGAAACGATCAACCCAGAAACTAATTAAATTCGACAGCAACAATCGGAGGACAAAAAATAATTAATCTGGAAGTAACATTGCTGTGGTGGCATTTAGAAACTCAAATGGCAAACCTTTTGAGAAATACTGGATTCCATACCAGTACTGATGTCTTTATATAAAGAACAGGCTCGGGGTGCAGACAAAAGCTACTGTGTTAGTGTCTTGTCAGATCCTGTCACTATTTCGGGATAGCTGGATTGTACTCTGATGCTTTCAGAAAGGGCCAGTGCTGTGTGTTATCGAACAAACAAGCCATTGTAGGGTTCCAATATGGAGGCTGGAATAAAGCCAGTTGCCGGGTCATTCTAAACCCAAGTGTGGTAATTGGTTTGGACATTTGCTGCGATCCTCTGCGGATTGCATTATGATCTGTTATGGGCTTCTCGGTAAACAAGGTTGACCTGTCCCCAGGGTTAGAAAAGCAAACGCCCCTTTGCGACGCTTTGTTTGTTTGTTTCTGCATTCCCTTCAGTGACCTAATTTAGAATTTTGTGCACGGTTGCAATTTAAAGAAATGAACCAATATAAAATGGGAAATACTGCAGAAACTGGCAATTTGAAATACAAGCTGAAAAATGTTGCAGCTGCGAATACTTAAAGGCAGCGGAGATGTTAATGTTTCAGGTCGATGACCTTTCATCAGAATCAGAGTCATACCAGGTAGAATAAGTAATGGTAAAGTCGCCATAGTCCCAGATGACCATGGGTGTTTTCTCCTTTTTGAGGAACAGAGCTGACTGGTGGTTTAACTTGAGGGTCACTACACTTCAGGCGAGGGGGCAAGGTCGAGAAGGTGGGGCCATCGTGAATAACCTCAGCCGGTATGGGAATTGAACCCGCGCTGCTGGCGTCGCTCCGCACCACGAACCAGCTGTCCAACCAACTGAACTAAACTGGTTAAACAAGTACAGAAGCAAGGAAGGGCTAAGAGGAAGGTCTGGGGTAGGGTTGATTAGGAGAGATTGAATGCCAAAAGGGATGATGGTGCAAAGCAAAAGGAGATGGCATCGGCACCAATAAAGAGGCAAAAAGTGGGTGTGGAGGAGGTGCAAATGGGAATAGCTGCTCCTCTGTTAAAGGCAGAGGATGTTTTGTTGAATCTCCCAGGTTATAAATTGCCTGACTGAAAAGGGGCTACTGGTCCTCGAGCTTCAGCTGAGTTGAGCTGGAACACTGTTGGAGGCCGAGGATGGAGGTCGAGCAGCAAATTAAAAATGAAGCTCTGGCTCACTCTTGTGGAGCGCTCGGGCGTGGTTCTGCGATGTAGTCACCCCATCCAAATTTGGTCTTCGCAAAGCAGAGACCACATTCTGAACAGTGAAGAGAGTATAATAAGCAGAACAAATAAATGGCTTTTTCACCTTGGGAGCGTTTGGAGCCCTGGACAGTGAAAAAGGAGGAGGCAGGAAGGAAGGTCTTGCATTTTCTGTGCTTGCGTGGAAAGGCAATGTGGTATGGCGAGGGGTTGCTGGGGTGATTGAAGAGTGGGCCTTCCGTCTTGTGGAAGGCTGGAAGGTAAGGGTGAGATGTGCTTGGAAGTGGGATCACGGGGGGGGGGTTATCCTTTTGAACTTGGAGGGTGGTGGAACCGGAGGACAGTGGGAGCCTCATTGTGGTTCTGGAAGGGAGAGGAGAAATAAGGGAAATTGGCAGGAAAAGAGTAAAGTCAGGTAGCTGTGGGATTTTGCCCGGCTTATAGTGGATATTATCATTGGCCTATCCCCAGAAATGGACACCTGAGAAACTGAGAAGTTGGGGAAGGGAGGCCAATTGTCGGAGCTGGACCATATGAAGGCAAAAGGACAGAAATTTGTAGAAAAGTTGGTGAATTATCCAGTCATGGGCAAGAGCCAGGCGGTGACACTGTGGCATCTATGCTCACATGAGGTGAGAGATGGGACTCGAGTAGGATTGGAACAACAATATGCCACGTAAAAGCAGGTATAGCTAGAAAAATCTACATGTTCCCAAGGCAACAAAGTAATTTGGCAGCAGTGAATGCAGTCAAAGGAGAAGTTGTTCAGTATGAGAAGTTCCACCAGGCAGAAGGAGGTAATCATAGTTGGGAAATGGTTGAGCCTCTATTAAAAGTGAACACAGCCCTCTGACTGTCCTGGTGAGCAATGGTGGTGTAGATCGACTGGGCATCCATAGGGGAAAAGGAGGCCAGTCTGGGCCAGAGAACTGGAAGCCATAATACGGCGGATGGAAGGCAGCACGGTGGTGCAGTGGTTAGCACTGCTGCTTCATGGCGCTGAGGTTCCAGGTTCCAACCTAGCCCTGGGTCACTGTCCGTGTGGAGTTCGCACATTCTCCGCGTGTTTGCGTGGGCTTTGCGCCCACAACCCAAAGATGTGCAGGGTAGGTAGATTGGCCACGCTAAACTGCCCCTTCATTGGAAAAAAATGAATTTGATAAAGAGTCGCAGATGTAGGTGAGACGAGACTGGACAAGGGAAGGAAAAATAGAATTATGTTGAGAAGAAATCGGATCTGTGAACAAACTGGCTGAACTGATGGGTCTATCAGGGCTGCCCTGGTTGTTGGACCTTGTGAAGGAGGTAGAAATGGGCCTCGCGGGATTCTGAGACTGAGTTTCTGAGACTGTGGAAGGAAGATTTCCTGAGCCGGCGAGGTCAGTGACAGTCTTGGAAACGATGTTTGAAGGTAGAAGTATTGTCCAGAGGTGGAAATCTGAGAGTTAGTGTTCAAGCTTGGCAAGACCAGATTAATTCACTACACAACAACAGCACCTCCCTTGTCAGCAAGCTTAGTGACCATTTTAGGGTTGGGCCTGAGACCAATGTTGACGTGAGTGAGGGGAGCAGAGCAATTAAAATTTCCCATGCCACACCATTGGTTCTCAATGAAAAGCTCCTAGAGGGAGTGAAAGGCAAGAGAGGGGTGCAGATGGAATGAGAATCATAGAATCCCTGCAGCACAGAAGGAGGCATTCGGCCCATCGAGTCTGCACTGATTCTTTGAAAGACCACCTTACCTCGGCCCAATCTCTGTAACCCCACTTACCCGCTGGACACTTGGGGGACAATTTAACATGGCCAATCCACCTACCCTGCACATGTTTTGACTGAGAGGGGAACCCGGATGAAACCTGTGCAGACACTGGAGAATGTGCAAACTACACAGTCAGCTGAGGTCGGAATCGAACCAGAGTTCCTGGTGCTGTGAGGTAACTGTGCTTGCCACTCTGCCACTGTGCCAGAAAGGCAGCAGAAAGGGTCTAAGGGTCCACTATGCAAGAGGCAAGCTTCTTGTCAGCGAATTGGATGCAAAGGTGAAGATGAATTTAGCGCTATGCTGCTGAATTCAAAACACATTGCAAGCGAATGAGGCTGCGACCCTTGCGGAGGATTGATCATTGAGGGTGAGAACAGGGAAAGTCCGAGGGGATTGTGACCATGAAATGAGGGTGATATTGGAGGAAGGGATAGATTTGAAGGAGCGTGGTGTGGAAGAAGGAACTGCAGATGGCATTGGTGCCCAAATCCTCGACAGCCGAAAGAAGAGGTTTTTTTTCTGTCAAACAACTGGGTGCCATGGATGAAATGGAGCTGTGGATCTGGTCAGATTACAGATCGTGTGTTACTGCTATTAACGATAAGAGGTTAAGAGAGTGCATGTGGCGATGTATGGCATTGAGCATGGATCTTGAGATATGACAAATGAACGTTGAATAGAAGTTGTCTATTACCATCGGTTGTTCTGAAAAAGAAGAATTTCAGTTGGAATCCATATGGAATAATTAGCTACATCTAAATGCAGGCCCAGCCAATCCATATCCAGCACCACGCTCCTTCGCTAGGTTGAACTTGTTCTCACGTTAAATAACTTTTTTCTTTTGGCTCCACTCACTTCCTTCAAAGAAAAGGGTGTTGCTATAGAAACCTGTAAATGTGGAACATTCTTTGTTCCAGTCTTAACAGGACCCTCCCTCACTACTTTTTTCCCGGTTTATAAATGGCTACTGTTTCCTGTCCTTGCCCTGAACTGGGACATTTCTTTTGCGTTTTCCTTCCAATTTCCAGCCTTGCCTCGCTTTCGCATCCATCTCCGACTCTTCCCTTCCTTGGCTTCTCTGTCTTTGCTTGAGGCTTGGTTATCGGCCGACATCTGTTATGACCCCGCCGACTCCCGTAACCACTTTAGTGGCTTTTTAGCTAGTCAAATCCCTTTTGTGAAGGCCTGTAGGTGGACCCATGCTTGCCACAACAAAAGATGATCTGTTCCAAAGGGTAGCAGGGGATAAAGAATAGTTCCTGCCTCCTAATCTGATCCTTTGCGTCGTTTTTGGCCCTGATGTCATGATCTGCTTTGAATACTGTATGCAAATTCACTGCATCCAACCCTTTGCACAATGCAGTTTGTATAAGTAACTTTAATTACATTTGCCTTCTTCCTATAGTCCCAACAGTTATTTTCCTGCATTTCTAAGAAATCGAATTTTTGCTATCTTCTCTTTTATTTGATCTCTTATCCCCTCACAAGAATTTTGGTTGGGACCACAAGATTTGAAGATGATTGCTGGGGAGTACTCTAAATGCAGGTGTGGTCTGTAAGGACAATACTCTTCTTTTCTTGCTGTGTTGAGCTAGCCCAGTTTTCCTATTCTGAAAGTACCTGATCCTTTTTGTTCATTGTCACCATAAACTGAGTCGGGGCATTGGAATCTTGCGGCTCGTGGTTTTCCTCAAGTCTCCCTCAGTCCATGTCTCAATGCTATCTACCCATCCGAATTTTCATCATCCTCTCCTGATTACACCCTCAAATTCTCCTTCAATTATAGTGAGGATGAGGCTGTTGCGTTTTCCTTTCCTTTCTTAAAAAAGTATTTTTATTCAGCAAATTTTCAACAATTTTACAATCTAAAACAATCTCACAACCACCCCCCACCCCCCTCAACAGGCAACGGTAACCAATTCCCCAAAATGCATGAGCAGCAAATCCCAACCATTATCCATCACTCGCCCCACTCTGCGGAAAACCTCACCATCTCCAGGATCAGAAATTCCAGCAGGTCCGTCCCCCCCCCCCCCCCACCACCACCCCCAACCCAGTCACGCCAAGGCTCAGGGTGGAGAAGCTGACCTCCACCCCAACGAGACCTGCCTATCAGCAATCAGCGAGGCCAAGGCTAAAACATCTTCCCCCGCACCCGCTGGCGCTCCGGCACCCCAAATATGGCTTCTCGGGGACCAGACTCCGCCTCCACATGTAGAACCCCTGAGCCGGTACTGAACGCCGTTCTCCAAAACCTATCCAGCTTTGGGTAGGACCAAAACATACGCACATGATTTGTGGGGCCCCTCCCACTCCGCTCACAGACATTCTCCACCCCCTTGAACAACTGGCTCGTCCTTGATTTTTTAAGGTGCGCCCTGCACACTACCTTCAGCTGTATCAGTCCCAGCTTCGCGCACACAAGACGAGGCATTTATCCTCTGCAACATCTCACACCACAGACCCTCCTCCAGCACTACCCCCAACTCTTCTTCCCACTTCATCTTAACCCACCCCTCCTCCCCCAGGATACCCGTCCTCCACTAAAATCCTCCCGTAAATCGCTGAGATGACCCTGCTGTCCAACCCCCCCCCCCCTCACTGAAAACACCGCGTCCATCAGGAGCTATTGGGAAGGTTGAAAAGACCCGCATCTGTATATATCCGAAACTTTTACCCCATGCCAGCCCAAATATCTCTCCCAACTCCCCCAAACTTGTAAATCGCTCTCCCAGGAATAGATCCTTCATTTCCTTAATCCCCCTCTCTTCCTATCCCTGAAACCTCCCATCCACCCGCCCTAGCTCGAACCCATGATTCCCCCTAATCGGCATCACCCCACTTGACCCGGCTCCCAAACTAAAGTGTTGTCTAAACTTCCTCCAAATCTTTAATGTGGCCACCACCACCGGACTCACTGAATACTTCCCTGGGGCTATCTGGAGCGGCGCCATTGCCAATGCCCGTAACCCTGAGCCTCTGCAAGAGCCCGTTTTCCTCCTCGCCCACAGGGCACCCTCCCCTCCCTTCTCCAGCCCCGCACCTTCTCTACATTCACCACCCAATAATAATACAACAAATTTAGGAGGCCTCTACCTTCCGTCCCTTCTGCAGTATCACCATCCTGATTCTGGCCACTTTTTCCGCCCAAACAAATGAGATCAACCTGTCCACTCCCTGAAAAATGCTTCCGGCAAAAAGACCAGCAGGCATTGAAATAAAAACAGGAATCGCGGCAAAACATTCATCTTAACTGTCTGCACCCGGCCGGCCAACGACAGAGGGAGACTGTCCCACCTCTGCAAATCCGCCTTCACCCTCCCCACCAAGCTAGTGAAATTAAACTTCCTTAGCCCTGCTCAACCCTGTCTTCCTACATTCCCACCATCAGCGGCACCGGCTTGTCCTTAAATCTTTTATAAAATTCGACCGGAAGCCCATCGGGGGGCCCCCCTGCCTGCATTCTCCCAATCGGCACTTTCACCACCGGCTTCTCCAGCCCTGCCCTCTCCGCCTCTCCCAACCTCGGACACTCCAGCTCACCCTGCAACTCCCTCATCTACCGCTCCTCCTCCGGTGGCTCTGATGTATACAGGTCCCGATAGAACTCCTCAAACACTTTATTAATCAGCAGAGCCACCACCAATTCCCTCGCCTTATCCCTCACCCGAACTATCTCCTTCACCTTGGCCACTCTTCAGAGCTGACCTGTCAACATACTGCCCTGCCTTCTCCCCATACTCCTAGACAGCTCCCTTCTCAGCTGACGCACCGATTTCCCCATGGACAATAGGTCAAACCACGCCTGCAACTCCTTCCGCTTTGCCAGGGGACCCGAGTCAGGGTCCGCCACGTGGCTCCCATCCACCTCCAAATCTCTTCCGTCAGTTGTTGCCATTCCTCCCTCCCTATCCACCTTGGCCTTAAACAGGATCACCTCCCCGACCCTCCCTTTTCCATCTGGAACCTCGCCCTCTCCCACCAATATTGCTATCCCCGAGCTCTACTATCGAACTCCGAATGAAGCCTCTGACTCACCCAAACTTTCCAAGCCTCACCTGATCCATCACCGTCGAATATGTCTCCTGCAGCATCAAGATTTGAAACTCTTCAAGTGCGCAAAACTCTTGATCTTTTCACAGGTCCCCCTAACCCCCTATTGTCACCTCCTATCCACCAGCATCATAATCTCAGGGCCCTGCCCCTCTGGCCAGTCCCGCCCCAACTTTTTTTTGTTACCGTCGAACCCAGAGCTCCACCACACTCCCGTTCACTAGCCGCCCTTCGCTTTCTAGTGCAGTTACCCCTGCCAGCAACTCCCAACACCGCACCGGCCTCATATTGAAGAACAATACAAAACCGCACCTACAGAACAAAAGCATAAAACCAAAACCCAAAACCCAAATATAAATACATTCCCCCCCCCCCCCATTCAAGAGACAGAACCAAAACCCAATCAAATGGAAAATCCTCCATAAGAAAAAACAGCATCCATGTCCAAGTCCCAACCCTCATCTCCGTCCCAATCCTTCAGCCTACGATGCCTCCGCTGTCTCCACTGTCTCAAAATAAAAATGCCTCAAGTTATGCATCACTCTTAACTTCGCAGTCGACCACTCCAAATCTAATTCCTCTACTATACAATGCTGCCTTTGTCCATCTAAAGGCCACCCGCCTTCTCGCCAGCTCCTCTGTGTACCAACCCCTTCCCACTTCTTCTTGTCTGTTCTGCCCAGCTCAAGATCTTCTCTTTCACGTGGAGCCTGTGAAAGCAGATTAAAACCCTAGGGGCTGATTTAGCGCAGTGGGCTAAACAGCTGGCTTATAATGCAGAACAAGACCAACAGCGCGGGTTCAATTCCCATACCGGCCTCCCTGAACAGGCACCGGAATGTGGCGACTAGGGGCTTTTCAACTGTAACTTCATAGAAGCCTACTTGTGACAATAAGTTGTTGTTCTTCTTCCTCTTTTTCCTCTTTTTCCTCTTTTTCCTCTTCTTCCTCTTTTTCCTCTTTTTCCTCTTTTTCTTCTTCCTCTTCTTCCTCTTCTTCCTCTTCTTCCTCTTCTTCCTCTTCTTCTTCCTCTTCTTCCTCTTCCTCAGTGCCAAATGTGCCCTGTGCAACTCATAACGGGAGAGTTCTTCCCCCCCCCCCCCCCCCCCCCCCCCCCCCACCCCCAACATCTTTGCAAAGTACTCGGTCAGCTTCGGGCCCTCTGCCCCCTCAGGCAGGCCCACGATTCGCAGATTTTGCCTCCTGACCTGTTGCCCAGGTCTTTCACCTTAGCTCTGAGCCCTTTGTTGGCCTCGGCCACCCTCCGCAGCTCCTCGTTCGTCGAGGTGAACTGGTCGCAGTGTTCTGACAATGTCTCCTCCATCCCCTTCAATTTCTCTCCTTGCTCCCGCACCTCGACCAACGTCTTCATTAGTGCCGCCATTAACGGGGCAACCGCCACCTCCACCCACTCTTTCATTGCAGTGATCATCTCCCTCCGCAGCATCTCCATATGCGTAGTGAACAGCCTCACGCCCCCCCCCCCCCCCCCCCCCCCGACATCACCTCCAGTCAGAGTTTCCGCTGTGTGTGGCTCCACCCAATGACCCAGTCCCCGCCATCTTTCTTCATACAGGACTCTCAGACTCCCTCAATGGCGGACTTTCACTCTTCTCCCTTCTTCTGGGTCTTCCACATTTCACACCTATCTTATAACTTCCCACACCAACTCATTCACAAACTAGCCCTGAAACCAGACATAAATCCAAAAACCAGGAGCACCCTAACATGCGGCCTCCACTGACGTTCCGCCACCAGAAGTCCCCAGTATTCATTTCCAATGTGCTACATGGCTATCATTCTCTCTCCTAACTGATGTTATCCTGGACTCTTTATGGACGAATCACAGGCTACACCGTGATCATTTTCAATGCTCTGTTCCTTTTAAAAGGCAATTCTGCATGGATTAGACGTGTCTTCATTTCCCTGGCATCGTGTCTAAATCAGTCCTCCACCACAATAAATTACATTTGCTTCTAACTGTATTGAAACTGGAGCTGCCTCTTAGAGTGGTTTATTTTTTTCCAACTAAGACACTCGGCTGTGGAATTGATGCTGGTAATTTTTGAAAACCGCATGATTGGGTGAGAATACTAACAGTAGATTTGGAAAATACAGGTTGATTAAAATGTCATTGTACTAGGTAGTTTGTTCTAAATGCAAACAAATGGAATAGTGCAGGGCTAACTGTAGTAACATCATCATTACACCCATTCAAAATGCTTGACGATATTGTTTGCATTGCAAGTTAAATATTTGCATCCCTTTCTATTAAAGCGTGACACAAGAGTGCATGATTAGGAGTCAATGACACTGTCTGTACTTGGCTTTGTTTGTAACCTCTCCTGTCGGCCAAGTCAGGAGATCCGAATCTTTTCCCAGTGGTGCCATTGTGTGTGCTGTAAGGATCAGTGACTCTTGGATTTGACCTCTCACCTTTTGGTGCTCTGTGGTCTCGGATGGCTCAATCTAGTTGCTTTTTCCCCAACTTTGGCTCTGTTCCACTCTATCTTTACTCTAAATGGTGCAGTCAAATTATATCCTGTCGTTGCTCTTTGCAAAGTTGGCTGAATACAAGTGATGCTAAAGTTGCATTCCATAGAAGGATCTCTCGAGCATTCTTTATGCAAATTGTGTTCCTCCATCAAAGCTACCTCTTTTTGGAATTAATATTTAGAAAATATTGCTTACCTGAAATTAATATTTAGAATTTCTTCCTTGGAATTAGCGTCAATGAACCTGGGGAAGGGCTAAGATATTTTCATGAAGAAACAGCATATGTTTATTTATCGTCTTTTGCAATCTGTTGATATTACTAAGTGCTTTGCAGTCAGGAGTACGTTAAGTGCGGTCACTGTTTTTGTGCATGAAATGAGGCAATCAAGTTGTACACAGCAAGATCCCACAAACAGCATCAATATAACCTGCTTTAAGTGATGTTGGCGGCAGGGTAAATGTTGGTCAGGGCTCCTCTGCTCCTCTTTGAAATAGTGCCATGGGATCTTGTATGCGCCCCCCCCCCCCCCCCCCCGGTTTAATGTCTCCTCCAGGCGGCAGTGCCCCCAAAACAAAACAAACAAACAAAGAAAAGTACAGCAGAGGAACAGGCCGTCCGGCCCTCCAAGCCTGTGCCGTCCATGCTGCACAACTAAACTACATTCTTCTACACTTCCTGGGTCCGTATCCCTCTATTCCCATCCTATTCATGTATTTGTCAAGATGCCCCTTAAATGTCACTATCGTCCCTGCTGCCACCACGTCCTCCAGCAGCGAGTTCCAGCCACCCATTACCCTCTGTGTAAAAAAAAAAAAACTTGCCTCGTACATCTCCTCTAAACCTTGCCCCTCGCACCTTAAACCTATGCCCTGGGGAAAAGCCTCTGACTATCCACTTTGTCTATGCCCCTCATAATTTTGTAGACCTCTATCAGGTCGCCCCTCAACCTCCGTCGTTCCAGTGAGAACAAACCGAGTTTATTCAACCGCTCCTCACAGCTAATGCCCTCCATACCAGGCAACATCCTGGTAAATCACTTCTGCACCCTCTCTGAAGTCTCCACATCCTTCTGGTAGTGTGGCGACCAGAATTGAACACTATACTCCAAGTGTGACCTAACTAAGGTTCTATACAGCTGCAACATGACTTGCCAATTCTTATACTCAATGTCCCGGCCAATGAAGGCAAGCATGCCGTATGTCTTCTTTTTTAAAAAATAATTTTTATTGGAATTTTTTACAGAAAATATAAAACATAACGACAAACAATGAAATGCAACAGAATAACCCACAATAACTGTAACACCCCCCAGACCGTATCGACGCATGTATCACATCCCCCCCAACCCCAATGAACAACAAAAGAACTTAAAAATAAATTACAATTAAATAAACAAACATAGTCATCGTCTTCTCTCCAGTGCCGGGCATGCCCAGAACATATGGGCATGGTTCGCTGGACTCCCCGAGCACCTGACACACCTGTCTTCACCCCCAAAGAACCTACTCATCCTCGTCCCAGTCATGTGGGCCCCGGTGCAGCACCTTGAATTGGATGAGGCTAAGCCGCACACACGAGGAGGAATAATTAACCCTCTCCAGAGCATCAGCCCATGTTCTGTCTTCGATCTGTTCCCCCAGTTCCCCCTCCCACTTAGCTTTCAGCTCCTCTACTTTTTTTTTAAAATAATTTTTATTGGAATTTTTTACAGAAAATATAACAAAAAGTATAGCAAAAAGCAGTAATATGCAACTAACAGCCCCATAACACCCACAATTCCCCCCATACCGTAACATCACATGTATCACATTCCCCCACCCCCCCCCCAAACAAGAGAACTTAACCATAAATTAAAATTAGATAAATCAAATTTAAATAAAATAAGCTAACATAATCAACGTCCCCCCCCCCCCCCCCCCCCCCCCCCCCCCCCCCGGGTTGCTGCTGCTACTGTCCCAGTACCCTATCGTTGAGCCAGAAAGTCGAGGAAAGGTTGCCACCGTTTAAAGAACCCTTGCATCGATCCTCTCAGGGCGAATCTAACCTTCTCAAGCTTAATGAAGCCCGCCATGTCATTGATCCAGGTCTCCACGCTTGGGGGCCTCGCGTCCTTCCACTGTAGCAAAATCCTTCGCCGGGCTACTAGGGACGCAAAGGCCAGCACACCGGCCTCTTTCGCCTCCTGCACTCCCGGCTCTACCCCAACCCCAAAGATCGCGAGTCCCCATCCTGGCTTGACCCTGGATCCCACCACCCTTGACACCGTCCTCGCCACCCCCTTCCAGAACTCCTCCAATGCCGGTCATGCCCAGAACATATGGGCATGGTTCGCTGGACTCCCCGAGCACCTGGCACACCTATCTTCACCCCCAAAGAACCTACTCATCCTCGTCCCAGTCATGTGGGCCCTATGCAGCACCTTGAATTGGATGAGGCTAAGCCGCGCACACGAGGAGGAAGAATTTACCCTCTCCAGGGCATCAGCCCATGTCCCGTCTTCGATCTGTTCCCCCAGTTCCCCCTCCCACTTCGTTTTCAGCTCCTCTACTGACGCCTCTTCCTTCTCCTGCATAAGCTTGTAGATATCGGATATCTTCCCCTCCCCGACCCAGACCCCCGAGAGCACCCTGTCACTCACCCCCTTCGCGGGGAGCGCAGGGAATCCCTCCACCTGCCGTCTAGCAAATGCCTTTACCTGCAGATACCTGAACATGTTTCCCAGGGGGAGCCCAAATTTCTCCTCCAACTCCCCCAGGCTCGCAAACCTCCCATCAATAAACAGGTCCCTCAGCTGTCTGATGCCCGCTCTGTGCCAACCCTGAAATCCCCCATCAATGCTCCCCGGGACGAACCTATGGTTCCCCCTTAACGGAGCCTCCATCGAGCCCCCCACTTCTCCCCTATGTCGCCTCCACTGCCCCCAAATCTTGAGGGTAGCCGCCACCACCGGACTCATGGTATACCTCGTAGGAGGGAGCGGCCACGACGCCGTTACCAGGGCCCCCAGGCTTGTATCTCCACAGGACGCCCTCTCCATCCGTTTCCATGCTTCCCCCTCCCCCTCCATTACCCACTTGCGCACCATCGACACATTGGCCGCCCAATAATACCCCGAGAGATTGGGTAATGCCAGCCCCCCCCCCATCTCTACCCCGCTCCAGGAAGACCCTCTTCACCCTCTGGGTCCCATGCGCCCAAACAAAGCTCATGATGCTGCTAGTCACCCTTCTAAAAAAGGCCCTAGGGATAAAGATGGGCAAACACTGAAAAAGGAACAAGAACCTCGGGAGAACCGTCATTTTGACGGACTGCACTCTACCCGCCAGCGATAGCGGCACCATGTCCCACCTTTTAAATTCCTCCTCCATCTGCTCCACCAGCCTGGTAAAATTAAGCTTATGGACAGTCCCCCAACTCCTGGCCACCTGCACCCCCAGGTATCTGAAACTCTTCACAGCCCTCTTAAATGGGAGTCTCCCAATTCCCTCCTCCTGATCACCCGGGTGTACTACAAATACCTCGCTCTTGCCTAAATTTAACTTATAGCCCGAGAAGCACCCAAATTCCGCTAACAGCTCCATCACCCCCGGCATTCCCCCTTCTGGATCCGCCACATACAACAGCAGGTCGTCCGCATACAGCGATACCCGATGTTCCTCCCCACCCCGCATCAGACCCCTCCATCTCCCTGACTCCCTCAACGCCATAGCCAAAGGTTCAATCGCCAGTGCAAAGAGCAAGGGGGACAGGGGGCACCCCTGCCTGGTCCCACGGTAGAGCCTAAAGTACTCCAATCTCCTTCCATTGGTAACTACACTTGCCATCGGAGCCGTGTAGAGCAGCCTCACCCATTTGATGAATCCCTCCCCGAATCCGAACCGATCCAGCACCTCCCACAGGTACCCCCACTCAACTCTATCAAACACTTTCTCCGCATCCAGCGCCACCACTATCTCCGCCTCCCCCTCCATTGCCGGCATCATAATAACATTTAGCAGTCTCCGCACATTCGTGTTGAGCTGCCGTCCCTTGACAAATCCTGTCTGATCCTCGTGTATCACCCCTGGCACACAGTCCTCTATCCTGGTGGCCAGGATCTTCGCCAGCAACTTAGCGTCAACATTGAGGAGCGAGATAGGCCTGTACGATCCACACTGCAAGGGGTCCTTATCCCGCTTCAGGATCAGAGAGATCAGTGCCCGCGACAACGTTGGGGGCAAAGCCCCCCCCTCCCATGCCTCATTGAAGGCTCGCACCAACAGGGGGCCCACCAGATCCGCATACTTTTTATAAAATTCCACCGGGAAACCGTCCGGCCCCGGCGCCTTACCTGACTGCATTTGTCCAATCCCCCTGACTAGCTCCTCCAACTCTATCGGCGCCCCCAGCCCCTCTACCAGGCCATATGTCTTCTTGACTACCTTCTCCATCTCTGTTACCCCTTTCAGTGACCTGTGGACCTGTACACCTAGATCTCTCTGACTTTCCGTACTTTTCAGGGTTCTACCATTCACTGTATATTCCCTACCTGCATTAGACTTTCCAAAATACATTACCTCACATTTGTTCGGATTAAACTCCATCTGCCATCTCTCCGCCCAAGTCACCAAACGATCTAAATCCTGCTGTATCCTCTGACAGTCCTCATCGCTATCCGCAATTCCACCAACCTTTGTGTCATCTGCAAATTTACTAATCAGACCAGCTACATTTTCCTCCAAATCATTTATATATACTACAAACAGCAAAGGTCCCAGCACTGATCCCTGCGGAACACCACTAGTCACAGCCCTCCAATTAGAAAAGCACCCTTCCATTGCTACTCTCTGCCTTCCATGACCTAGCCAGTTCTGTGTCCACCTTGCCAGCTCACCCCTGATCGCATGTGACTTCACCTTTTGTACCAGTCTACCATGAGGGACCTTGTCAAAGGCCTTGCTGAAGTCCATATGGACAACATCCACTGCCCTACCTGCATCAATCATCTTTGTGACCTCTTCGAAAAACTCTATCAAGTTAGTGAGACACGACCTCCCCTTCACAAAACAATGCTGCCTCTCACTAATACGTCCATTTGCTTCCAAATGGGAGTAGATCCTGTCTCGAAGAATTCTTTCCAGTAATTTCCCTACCACTGACGTAAGGCTCACCGGCCTGTAGTTCCCTGGATTATCCTTGCTACCCTTCTTAAACAAAGGAACAACATTGGCTCTTCTCCAGTCCTCCGGGACATCACCTGAAGACAGGGAGGATCCAAAGATTTATGTCAAGGCTTCAACAATTTCCTCTCTAGCCCCCTTCAGTATTCTGGGGTAGATTCCATCAGGCCCTGGGGACTTATCTACCTTAATATTTTTCAAGACACCCAGCACCACATTGTTTGGATCTCAATGTGACCCAGGTTATCTGCACACCCTTCTCCAGACTCAACATCCACCAATTCCTTCTCTTTGGTGAATACTAATGCATGCAAAGTATTCATTTTAGTACCTCGCCCATTTCCTCTGGCTCAACACATTCCCTTGCCTATCATTCAGTGGGCCAACCCTTTCCCTGGCTACCCTCTTGCTTTTTATGTACGTGTAAAAAGCCTTGGGATTTTCCTTAACCCAATTTGCCAATGACTTTTCATGACCCCTTTTAGCTCTCCTGACTCCTTGCTTAAGTTCCTTCCTACTTTCCTTATATTCCACATAGGCTTTGTCTGTTCCTAGTCTTCTAGCCCTGACAAATGCCTCCTTTTTCTTTTTGACGAGGCCTACAATATCTCTCGTTATCCAAGGTTCCCGAAATTTGCCGTATTTATCCTCCTTCCGCACAAGAACATGTCGGTCCTGAATTCCTTTCAACTGACATTTGAAAGCCTCCCACATGTCAGATGTTGATTTACCCTCAAACATCTGTCCCCAATCTAGGTTCTTCAGTTCCTGCCTAACATCGTTATAATTAGCCTTTCCCCAATTTATCACATTCACCCTAGGACCACTCCTGTCCTTGTCCACCAGCACTTTAAAACTTACTGAATTGTGGTCACTGTTCCCGAAATGCTCCCCCACTGAAGCTTTTACCATCTGGCCGGGCTCATTCCCCAATACCAGGTCCAGTACAGCACCTTTCCTAGTTGGACTGTCTACATGTTGTTTTAAGAAGCCCTACTAGATGCTCTTTACAAACTTTGCCCTGTCTAAGCCCCTAGCACTAAGTGAGTCCCAGTCAATATTGGGTAAGTTGAAGTCTCCCATCACAACAACACTCTTGTTTTTACTCGTTTCCAAAATCTGTCTACCTATCTGCTCCTCTATCTTGCACTGGCTGTTGGGAGGCCTGTAGTAAAGCCCCAACATTGTGACTGCACCCTTCTTATTCCTGATCTCTCTCCATATAGCCTCACTGCCCTCTGAGGTGACCTCCCATAGTACAGTGCAGCACTCCCTCAGTACTGCACCAAATTGTCAGCTTTTTCAAATAATCTGCTCACGTTTCTGGTTTGGGACTCTGTCCCACAACCTTCTGCTTGAGCTGAGCCAAATCCGATAGTTTGAATGAAAAGTGCTCTGCGGGGAAGTTTTTACATTCCAGTGCTGTATTCAAGTGTTTTTGTATGATTGATTATTTCTGGCTGTCAAGGTTTCTGTGGGGACAGCATCTCTGTATACATTCTCTGGGCCCAGGACAATTGCATGAAATCCAGGATACCATGAACTGATTTTTTTTTTAAACTTGGCCATTTTGCTGAATACATCATGATGCTTTAAGCCTCACCTTGGCTCAAATGAAAACTTTAATGCCAGAAGGTTGTAGCTTTAAATACCACTGTCAGATTTGAGTACATAAGCTAGGTTGATGCTCCAATGGGAGGGGCAGTTATTTGCACGGGATGTTGAACTAAAGCTATGTTTTAGTTGTGTGCTTTTGGGTGCATGTTAAAAATCACACAGAGAAAAGCTTATAACCTGGCGCCCATGGCCCGTATTATTCTCCCAATCAGCACTTTGCTGGCCATTTATGCCCTTTTTGTAAAGGTAAGACATTTCTATTTGCATCATCATTTTCTATTGCCCCCGTATCCTATTGAAAAACGATGCATAAGCAAGAGTTGAAAGAGAAGTTTTCGGGCAGCACGGCGGCACAGTGGTTAGCATTGCTGCCTACGGCACCGAGGACCTGGGTTTGAATCCTGGCCCTGGGTCACAGTCTGTGTGGAGTTTGCACATTCTCCCGGTGTCTGCGTGGGTTTAGCCCCCACAACCCAAGGATGTGCAACTTAGGTGAATTGGCCACACTAAAAAAAAAGCCCCTTAATTGGAAAAATAATTGGGTACTCTAAATTCATGAAAAAAAGGACAGAAAAGTTCGCACCATGTGACACGAGACCATTCGGCCCATCATATCTGTGCCAGCTCGTCAGACAAATGACTCCCGAATCAGCGTGATGGCCCGACGCCGGTGTAAAAAATGGTGCGAGCCACTCCGGCGTCAGACCGACCAGGAGTTGCGGAATTCTCTGCACTTCCGGGAGCTAGGCTGGCGCCGGAGTGTATGGCGCCGCAATAGCCGGCGTGAGTTAGTGCATGCTCAGAACCGCCTGCGTGGTCCAGCACATGCGCAGTCCGCCCTGCGTATTCTAGCGCATGCGTGGGGTTGTCTTCTCCACGCTGGACGTGGCGGTACCCTACAAAGGCCGGCGCGGAAGGAAGGAGTGCCCCATGGCACAGGCCCACCTGCAGATCGATGGAACCCGATCCCCCCCCCCCCCACCCCCACCGAGGACCACACCAGCCAACTTACCAGCAAGGTCCAGCCGTGTGGGATCATCTCCAATCCACGCCGATGGGACTGGCCAGAAACCGACGGCCGCTCGGCCCATTGAGGCTCGGAGAATTGCTAGCCCCCCGGCCGGCGCAATGTGAATCCTGTCCCTGCCCAAAAAACCGGCGCTGGAGAGTACGGCAGCCGACCCGGCAGTGGGTCGGAGAATCGCGTCCCTTTAGTCTGACTCCGGTACCTCTTTCCCATAGCTTGATAAATTTCTCCTTTGAGTACATCAATTCCTTTTGAGTCACTTGTCCCTCGGGGTGTACAGCCCCCTTTCCCTACATTCCAACCACTCCCAGTCCTGCCCCCGCAATATAAGAACTTTGGCGCCTCTGCTTGAAAAGTTACTTTATTTTTTTTAGTTTTGAGAATCCTCAAAGAAAAGCATCAATCACACTAGCAATGTGCTGTACACATCTTGAGGTCGCAGTGTTGTACCTTCTACAAATCCTGACCAGCTTCTGAAAGATTTTTTTGTTTTTAATAATTCTTTCTGAGACACGAGATTTTCATCTCTGCTTTTCTGATGTTTTGTCATCCTGTTCACCCCAAAGCAAAGAAACTATAATACAGGAACATTTTAAACCTTTAAAAACAAAATCAATTTCCTAGATTTCTTCCTACCAGAATTGGGAGCATTTCCATGTCTAATTTTTATTTATTACACGGTTGCACAGTGGTTAGCACTGCTGCCTCACAGCACCAGGAACCTGGGTTCAATTCCAGCCAATGGTGACCACCTGTGTGGAGTTTGCTCATTCTCCCCGTGCCTCCCGGTGTTCCAATTTCCTCCCACAGTCCAAAGATGTACAGGTTAGGTGGGATTGACCATGCTAAATTGCCCCTTAGTGTCCAATGGTTAGGTGGGGTTACAGGGATAGGGTGGGGGTGTGGGCCGGTGCGCTCCTTCGGAGGATCAGTGCAGGCTCAATGGGCTGAATGGCCGCCTCCACTGGAAGGATTCTATGATAAGTGAGAGGAAGACCAGCAATGTTCCGGTGGACAGCCAGGGTGATTGTGTGTTGTGTGGATTTAGAGAGAAAGGTCTTTATACATTTAGCATCTTTCACAGGATATCCCAGAGTGCTTCACTCTGAGGAATATTATTTGTCACCTCTCTGATCAGTCGTATTCGGAAAAATTCTGCCACCACTAGGACAAAAAAAGGACATGAATTAAAGTTTTAAAAGACCCACTTATTCCTGATGTGTGGGGTTGACACTGATGCCTAAATCCCAACATTGAACCCTAAAGTGACGATCCTGCTCTGTGCTCTGATGAAGTGGATTTCTGCAAAGGTATTCATTGCACAGGGCACTGGTGAGATTTGTTTTAAAAACTAAAGCATTGCTTAGGAGTTGACCACCCAGAGAGTCCATCGTGGGTATTAAGCATATTAAAGGTCAGACTGTCTAGGATCGCATCAAACTTCAAAAGAATTTACAATGCAACTGCACATTTGATGTCGTTCCAGCATCTAGACAGATACTCTAAAGTGTTTAGATTATGCGTTGAGGTTTTTCTTTCTCTATTGCTTTCATGAAAGTTTGCTTGAAATTTGTCCAGTCTGCTCTGGGTTATTCTGGTCACCCTGTAATCAATACTTAAATACGATGGTGCTTTTTTGTTTAAATAATGTAACAGAGCCAGCTTCATTGGGTCTTTGGTAGATTAAAAGGTGGATCAGATGTGGTACAGTTTTGTATTGAAAACACAGGGTTGGACTTTGGTAAATAGTCCTTTGCTGTTCACTACTGGCATGGCTCAGACTTGAGAAACCAGGCATTTAAAGGCTGTCTTTACAGATTGATTTCAGCCATAAAAGTGACGAGAAGCAGAGAAACCTTCACGTATAACTTTCAAGTAATGAACACCAGGTTTTATTCATTTGCAAGTGTCAGTGAGAAGCAGATAATTGTCCTGCTTTAAAAGCAGGAAGTGGGGCCCAGTTTCCTGCCTGAAGTATTGAAAGTTAATTTGCCAAAGCAGCCACCGCTCCCAAGTTCATTTGACTGAAGTTAATCCAACTAAAGTATTTTAAATCTAGTTTCACGTCCAGATACACTGGATGTTAATGTAAGCCAAGGTTGTGGTCAATCCTTCTTTCATTGTCATTGTTTTGGACATGGAAGTTGGCATGGGACCCAAATTATTTTCTGATCATGGCTGTGAACCCGTATGTTGTACATGTCCCTAATCTTCCAGTGATCACAATGGCTTCTGTGACCAAGGAAATGTCCAAGGAAGGCAGTCTGTCTGGGGTGGAGAGTGGGACTTGCTGCTAAAAGTAAATATTGCAGATGTCAACTTGACGTTTGGGAGAAATTTTGCCTTGGAAGGTAAGAACGTTAAGAAATAGGAAATGCAGTAGGTCATTTGGACCCATGAGCCTGCTGCACCATTTGATAAGATTCTGGCTGAATCATTGCATCAGTTTTACTAACTTCCCTTGTCCCCAAATCCCTTGTATAATATATCCCTCGATTCCCTTAGAAGGCAGGCTTGAGAGTCTGACGGGGCTAGACTGTAACTGGACCTTGGGAGGAACAGACTCGACGGGAGGGTCAAATTACGAGTGCAGGTTGTAAAAACAAGGCTCCTATTCCCTATTTAATATAGAAGATTAAGGGGTTTACTAATTGAAACGTTTATGATTAAGCACTTTAGGAAGTGAATAGAGTGAAAGTATTTCCCCTAGTGGGTGAGTCCAGTACAACAAGGGGATATGACCTAAAGTGAGGTCATTCAAGCATATTGTCAAGAAACACTTTTTTTCCATACAAAATTCGGGAACCTTTTTCCTAACCCTCCACCCCACCTTGAATAAACTGTTAAGATGAGAAGCTGATTGAACATTTTAAAATAAAGATTGATAGATTTCTTGTTGGGCAGGCTTATTCAGCGCAACGGAATCACAATTGGTTGATCAGGTTAAAATACAGATCAGCCATGATAACAGTACAGGCTGGAGGCACGGAGAAGCCTCCTCCTTAGATTCTATATTCCACAATATGTGCCCATATTTCATCTCAATCTTGCAAGTCTGCATGATGCACAAATGCTGCAATTTTGTGTTCAGACTTGCAGTAATTAGAAAAAAAAGTTGAAGCCTTAACTTTCAAATCCCTTTCAGTGCTCTTATAGGGGGGGGGGGGGGGGGGGGTGTGACAGGAGCGGGGGAATGGAAGGAGGGGGAGGAAATGTGTTATCAGCAATAATTCCATGGACGAGACCATACTCTGGGGATAATTGAGCCACTATGCTGAATAGAGAATCTAATCCAACTCTGTGGTGAACTTTATGCATTAATCTTTCATCTCCTCCTGATAGTTATAGGGATTAGACCAGGAAGAATGGTGAAAGTAAAAAAGAACAAACATACATTTCTATAGCACCATTCATGGCACCAGGACATCAAAAAAAACTCTTGATAGCCATGAAGTTTAATCATTGTTGTAATGTCAGAAATGCAGCAGCCAGTTCCAACAAACAGCTATGAGGTAATGACAATTGATTTGTTTTTAGTGATGTCATTGGGGGATAAATATTTGAATCTATAGAATCCCTACAGTGCAAAAGGAGGCCATTTGGTCCATCGAGTCTGCACAGATTTCCTCAAAAGATCACTCTACCTGGGCCCACTCCCCTGCCCTATCCCTTTAACCCCACCCAACATTTGTAGACACTAAAGGGCAATTTATCATGGCCAATCCACCTAACCTGCATATGTTCAGACTGTGAGAGGAAACCGGAGGACCTGGAGTAAACCCACACAGGCACTGGGAGAACGTGCAAACTCTTAAGTCACGTGCTAACTCGAAGGCCGGAATTGAACCTGGGTCCCTGGTGCTGTGAGGTAGCGGTGCTGATATCTGTGCCACCATGTCACGCTAGTGGCCAGGACACTGGAGAGAACTCTCTTGAACTTCTAATAGTGCCATTGGGTCTTAATCACAGAATCTCAGAATTGTTATGGTGCAGAAGAAGGCCAATTGGCCATCACGTCTGTATTGTGTCTCCAAATAATCATCCTGATGGTGCTATTCCCCTGCCTTTTCCTCGTATCCTGCACATTGTTTCTGTTCAAGTAATCATCTAATGCCCTCTTCAATGCCTCAATTAAATCTGCCTCCACCACACGAACCTGCCTCCACCACACTTCCAGGCAGTGCATTCCAGACTCGAACCAATTAGTTGTGTGAAAAAGATTTTTCTTGCATCACGTTTTAACTTTTATTTTCAACCGAGACAGCAGACAAGACCTTGATGCGTTGTGCAAAAGATGGCGCCTCCAACAATGCATCATTCCTTCAGTGATATATTGGGTGTGACCGCCCAGAATATGTGCTCAAGTCTCTGGAGTGAGACATGAATGTAAACATTATAATTCATAGGTTGAGTGCGCTACTGACTGAGCCACAGTAGGTTAAATGTTCTTAGTAAGCCTATGATTTTTAGAACTCTATACCATTGCATTTCAAAACTTTGACCTCAAGAGAAAAGCTTAATTTATGATTAGCCAACAATCTGGGAAGATATTCTACCATTTTCCTTTTCCTTCTAGCAAGTATCTGGAAAATGTTTTCCCCAAACTGTCCTGCCTGATATTGCAAAGAACTCCTCCTTGGCCTCTCCTGTCACAGTGGTGATGGAATAAAAACACCCAGATGGCGGAGAAAGTGACCTTTTAACCTTTTGAAAGTTTACTCTCGGTGGCCATTTCCTGCCGAAAGTAGCAGCAGCGACTTTGCAAGCGAGCAAGATCAAATAGTGCAGTGAAAATGGGGCTGGTCGGATTAGAAGATGAACCGGAAACGCAGCGGGATCAAACTGATCTTTTATGGACGAAAGAAACGGGCTAATTTTGTACGTTTGCTCCACCTTGCAGCTGATAGCTTACTGAATTAAGGATGATTGCATTCAGCCGCCAAATTCCACAATTTCTTTCTCTTCTACACCAATTGGAAACCCATGTAAAGTTTTGAAAATAAATGTGGAAAAATTACAATCACTGACACACAGCATGTAAGATAGTTTAGTTTAAGTTCTGGTGTTCCAGGGACCGCTGATTTTGGTACAGTTTGAGGGGGATATATATTCAAAAGGAACATATTTGTTTCCTTTCTGAAGGGTTATCATCTTCAGCAAAGTTGTTATTGGTATTGAGCTCATGAGCTTTGTGTATGTTGTTTCTGTGGGGTACAGGAAGGGCAATCTTATTGGAAATGTGCAGCGAAATATCCTTTTGTGATGAATGTTATTTTTGCCAATCTTCAAATACACAATGTATGTGCATACACTTTTTAATCAAATATTTTGATTGTTATAATTGCATTTTAATTTGATCTCCGACATTGAGCAGCAGAATCAAAGCTTGTGCATGTGCAATTTCAAAAAAAAAGTGTATGAAGGTTTTATCAAATACCTCATTTCTCAGATTGAAGATAATGGTGAGTCAACATGAATGAGGCAAAACTGGATTGCGGTAGCATGAAAGGAAACTCGTTTCTTAGTGGAATATTATTGTACACTGTGCTACAATCATTTGACCAATATTACTGAGCACTGACCGTGTTCTCCGCTGCCAGGTTATGAGGCCATTTTGTCTTCTGCACAAAAATCAACCTCCTTGTTGGTGACTAGTTTTTAATGTTAGATGGGTACAGGCAGAAACCTTAACTTCCCTACCTCATCACCGAGACTTCTTGCAATAAGTTTTCAAACTGCCTGGCAAGTCCAAATGACCACCTACGTACTTGTTTTCAAGCCTGGCTTCGCACTGTGCTGTACCATCTCCAGAGGGAATTTTGCGTCACCTTGGCTTTTAGCTCATTGAGGAATCAGATCTGTGCCGGACTGAAGTTGTGCTAAAAGTAAAAATGTGAAACTCTGGAAAACGCTGTTGACCAGGCAGTATCTGAGGAGAGGAAGAGTAGCAGGTGTGATTTTTAACAACGTCAAAAACCCACTCGCTTACACAAGTTTAAGGTGGGCTCAATTTGCTCTTCAAAACTGTTGAGGATGACCGCTTTTAAGCACTGCAAGAAGTCTTACAACACCAGGTTAAAGTCCAAGAATCAATTCACCTGAAGAAGGAGCAGTACTCCGAAAGCTAGTGTTTGAAACAAACATGTTGGACTTTAACCTGGTGTTGTAAGACTTCTTCCTGTGCTCACCCCAGTCCAACGCCGGCATCTCCACATCATGACTTTTAAACAAGTATAGAAGCAAGAATAGGACAGAACATCTATTTCTCTATCTTACAAACCCCCCTCCCCTTTACTTTCTCAAAGCCTATTATAACTCTAATTTTTCCTAGTTCTGATGTAAGACCTGAAACATTAACTAACTGTTTCTTTCTCCACAGAAGCTGTCAGATCTACTGAGTAATTACAGAATTTTCTGGTTTTATTTCACAGAAAGGGGCAGAATAGGATGAAGAACGAGAATTCCATAAGATGCTAATGTTTCCCGCAATTGCTTTCCTCAGCATCTATTAAAATGATGGAAGGAAGTCTGCGGGGAAATTAAATCTACATGAAGCCTGGCATCTTCCACATTTACACCACCTTTAATTTTTTATTCTTTCACGGGATTGCCCATCCCTAATTGCCCTTGCAAAGGTGGTGAGCTGTTTTCTTAACTGCTGTAGTCCATGTGGTGTAGGTACACTCAGTGTGGTTAGAGAGTGAGTTCCAGGATTTTTTTCATCCAGCAACAGTGAAGGAATGGAGATTATAGTTCCTAGTCAGGATGATTGTGTATTTTGGATGGGAATTTGCAGGCGGAGATGTTCCCATGCATCTACTGCCATTGCATCTACTCCTCTCGTCTTTCTAGGTGGTGGAGTTTTGCAGATTTGGAAGGCACTGTCGAGGAGCATTGGCGAGTTGCTTTGGTGTATCTTGTAGATGGTACACAGTGCTGAGTGGAGGGAGTGAATGTTTGTAGATGGGAGTGCCAATCAAGTGGGCTGCTTTGTCCTGGGTGGTGTTGAGTTTCTTGTGTTGTTGGAGCTGCACTCATCCAGACAAGTGGAGAGTATTCCATCACACTCCTGACTTGTGCCTTGTAGATGGTTGACAAACTTTGGGGAGGTCCGTTACATGCACTGGATTCCCAACCTCTGACCTGCTCTTTTAGCTGCTGAATTTGAAAGTGTTACCAATGGCATCTTATTAAGCATTCTCTAATATAGTTTTAAAAAATCCCTGCTCTCCACAACCTTGGCGTCTCATTTTCAGTGGAGAACATGTAACATCATTAAAAACAACAGCATATTGTTGACGAAACTGATCCCCTGTAATGTATGGCCTTGAAGGTAACAATTATTAAATCTCCCGTTGAAGGAATGTAAAGGGGCTAGATGTGGGGATAATAATTAATGTAACCATTTGGGGCTCCCTGACTCCAGACTGCACCAATTTTCTGTCGGTGAATGGATTTAATCCTCGAGAAATTAACACTTGTAGCTTAGATCTGTCTTGGAGCAACACGTGGTGGCAGCTGATTGGAAACTAATAATAATAATTTTTATTATTGTCACAAGCAGGCTTGCATTAACACTGCAATGAAGTTACTGTGAACATCCCCTAGTCACCACACTACTGCACCTGTTTGGGTACACAGAGGGAGAATTCAGAATGTCCAATTCACCTAACAAGCACATCTTTTGGGACTTGAGGGAGGAAACCGGACGCCCGGAGGAAACCCACGCAGACACCGAGAACATTCAGACTCCACAGTGACCCAAGCGGGAATCGAACCCATGACCCTGACACTGTGAAGCAACAGTGCTAACCATTCTATTACCCTGCCACCCAATGGGGGTTACACAAGGATATACTTTTAGGGATTATTTCCATAGTTTTTTTAACTTGAGTGAGGCACAGTGGTCGGCACTGCTGCCTCACAATGGCAGGGACCTGGTTCAATTCTGAACTCTGGTAACTGTCTTGTGTGGAGTTTGCACATTCTCCCAGTGTCTGCATGGCTTTCTCCGGGTGCTCCGGCTTTCTCCCACAGTCCAAAGACGTGCAGGTTAGGTGGATTGACCACGCTAAATTGCCCCAGATGATCTTGCGGGATAGGATGGGTGGGAATTGGGCCTAGGTAGGGTGCTCTTTTAGAGGGCTGGTGCTGACTCGATGGGCCGAATGGCCTCTTTCTGCACTGTAGGGATTCTATGAAATGTGTTCTAAAGTGGTCGGTCATATTCTGGAAGGTTGGGTTCACCGTTCAGTTTTAACCGGGCCCTAGTCCCTGTTCTTTTCCAATTAAACAGGTTAAATCCAGGTTATTAAGTCTTTTGCTTGGTTGTCAAGCTATGATTACAATTAATGTGAGCAGATGATTGTAGCTACTGTTAGATCTGCAAATTAAGCTGCTTAAGTGCAACAGGCTTGCATCTAATGTGGAAATGTTCTACTGCACCTTTGGTGAATTCCTATTGATGCTGTATAGCCAGTTTAATTCTTATTGATGCTGTATAGCCAGTTTAATGTGGCCCGCCAAATTGCCTTTGTCTGGTTTGAAAAGATGCCACCTTGTGTGTGTGTAAATAATTTATGAAAGTGTTGCGGAATTTAATCTATTTGGTGGCTGGTGGCCAGTGTCTGTTTTTGTTCTTGAATGTATTTCACGTACATGCACACTCTGAACAGCAGTTTACTCTCTATGGTTTGGTTGCCTTACAATAAAAGTGGCTGGACTATTTCAGTGAAGCCTAATTCAAATGGTATAATTGGGTTGATAGAAAAGTTTTTTTTGTCTCTTTTGTGGAGTGGGAGAGTTTGCACTTCGTGTCCTATTTCAAGTTGCCACGTGATGCAGTGCAGTCTCAGGGCAGCATAGTTAGATCTTCGAACCTTTTCAGCCAGTCTATGGCCAAATACCCCTATGCCTCCCTACCAACCCCCATCCTCTATATGTTTTTAAAGTTCCACAGTCCTGCACACTTTAACACAAATGGGTTGTTTCTCTTCTCTGAGTAACATTGCATTTTTATTGAAATTGAAACATAATATCTTAACCACATCCAGCTGACTAATTCATGTGTTGTGCAACTCTCTCACGGGCTTCAATGTCTTGGTCAGTTCATGGACTTTGGCAGCAGATCCGGGGGCTAGTGAGGAGTATTGTGTAACAAAGTCGTAAATCTAGGTTATCCCTAGATTGAAGAGAATAAGTTTCATTCTTTCTTTCTCTCTCTCTACTCTGATAATTTTGTGGTTCTTTTAGTTAATCTCCTCTTCGATTTCATGATATTTTGTGAATAAAAGTATACAACCTGCCCTGTTCTTAATTATTTTGTAATTAAACAAAGTTACCAAACAAAGTTTTCAATTTCTGTATTGCCTTTCACAAACTCAGAACATCCTGAAACACTTTGCAGGAAATTAAGTTAAAATGTAGTCACTATCGTCATGTCAAAAGTGTAGAAAATGTGGCAGCTAATTTGCACACAGCAAATTCTCACGAGCAGCTAAGCCACGATGACCAAATTACCCATTTTACTGAAGTCGGTTGAGGGATGAAATTTGGCCCAAACATTCCTGCTCGTCTTTAAATAGTGCCCTGGGATCTTTCTGTGCACCTGAGAGATTAGCAAGGGCCTTGCGGCGCTCCAGTGCTGCCCTGGAGTGTAAGCTTGTGCCTGCGTCTCCACTGTAGGGCCTGAAACCACAACCTTCTAACTCCCAGGTTAAACATTTACTTTTTGTCCATGGGCACGGATCTTTTTCTTCTCCTTGATTCTTCAAAATATTTAACTGGGAAAAGTGCTGATATATCGCGTGCATATTGATAGATGTTTTAATGTATATTTTTTTGCCAATATAATTTATAAAAATAATCTTGTGCCACAAGTAGGCTGACATTTAGCACTGCAATGAAGTTACTGTGAAAATCCCCTCGTCGCCACATTCCGGCGCCTATTCGGGTACACAGATGGAGAATTCAGAATTTCCAATTCACCTAAAAAGTGCTTCTTTCAGAGCTAGTGGGAGGATACCGGAGCGCCCGGAGGAAACACAGACAGACCCGAGGGGAACGTGAAGACTTCACACAGATAGTGACCCTAGCTGGGAATCGAACCTGGGTCTCTGGTGCTGTGAAGCAACAGTGCTAACTACTGTGGTACTCATTCGTACCCGATTGATAGGCAGTCGCCTGTTGTAAACTGTTTTAATGGCAGAATTAGTCAGTCGTGTTTGTTACTCTACATTAAAAAGATGACCCAAGTGGGATTTATTTTTAAAGTAATGTTTCCTATAATTAGAGGGGAAAATGGAACAGACTTGGTGGTGGAAGCCGTATTCATTGGTCACTATCAATCGGGCATGTATTTGAAGAGAATCAATTTGTACAGTTGAAGGGATAAAGCTGAGGTGTGAGCCTAAATTGAACAGTTCTTTCAAAGGACACACAAAGGCACAATACGCTGAATAGCCTCTTCCTGTACTGCTGTATGAAACGTTTCTATGTTCCTGATTTGTGTCGAGGAAAATCTGACAAACCTGCAATGAAAACCTGAAATGCTGAAAACACTCAGCAGGTCTGCCAGCATCTGTGGAGAGAGAGACACCCAGTTAACTTTTGATCAGAATGGAAAAGCCCTCTTTCGGCATTCTATGAAACCAATTGGATGGAGCCTTCTATTAACTAGAACTGTTTTTTGCATCAATTATGAATGATTTGATCGTTGAATTTTGCAAACTAATTAAAATAGCATGCAACCTTGTCCAAAGATGTGCAGGTTAGGTGGATTGGCCATGCTAAATTGCCCCTTGGTGTCCAAAGGTTAGGTGGGGTTACTGGGATACAGGGATAGGGTGGAGGCATGGGCTTGAGTAGGGCACTCTTTCTTTCCAAAGGCTGGTGCAGACTCGATGGGCCGAATAGCCTCCTTCCACACTGTAAATTCTATGAAATGCATGGGGAGAATAATTAAGCGGCTTTAAGTAGGCGATTTAACCTAGAAACATGTGGACATCTTGGTTGGTGCGACGTACGTGCTCCATTTTCTGCATGTAGTGCGATTGCAGAGCTTGACTCTGAATCCCAGCGAGGCAGTTTCTGTCTGGGATTGAATATTTATATAAATGAGCTATGTTGAAAATAGAAGAGCTGAAACTTTCTTTGTTGATGGCTACCTACTTAAAAAAATTTTTTTTGCTTATTGTTTCGAGATTTTTTTTTTTGCAGATTGAGAAGTGGGTAAAACTTGTGCTGTATTAACTTGTGTGTCAGTGATTATATGTTTCATAGACAAGAAGTTTTGACTTGCAAGTTGTAATGTTATAGTGCTCACTGTCCTTGAGCTGGTTTAATGGGAACATGCGTGTAATTTCTCTCTGCTGTTACAGTATATTACAACATCTGCTCCACATGGCATCCTCCTCGGTTTAGGTGAAATAAGGGAGTGGATTGGAATAGAATTTCCATGTCTAAATGGCAGCTTGCTTTATAGTTTATCTTTCCTGCTTTCATCGGTGAGATGAAGCGATCCACTGGTGAAATTCCACCAGAACCAGTGCATATTAGGCAAGCAGAACCTGAAATTGTCGAGATTCACAAAGGTCGTGAATAGATCCAGGAAGAAATTCGGGGGTAACTTTTTCTCATCCAAACCCAAGTCCAAAAATGTGCAGGTTAGGTGCATTAGCCATGCTAAATTGCCCTGCGTGTCCAAAAAGGTTGGGTTGGGTTGGGTGAGGTTACTGGGTTACGAGGATAGGGTGGGAGTGTGGGCTGAGGTAGGGTTCTCTTTCCAAGGGACAGTGCAGACTCGATGGGCCGAATAGCCTCCTGCACTGTAAATTCTATGATTCTATGAAACCGTGGTTACAATGAGAAGCTCCCTGCCCAACGTGGAGCAGTAGAGAATAACATAGGTGGATTTCATGGGAAACCAGTCTGGCTCATGAGGGGGGGGGGGGGGGGGGGGGGGGGGGAAGAGAGAGAGAGAGGAATAGAAGGATATGCTGATAGTTGAATAAAGTAGACTGAGATGGACCTGTCTGCGTGCTGTTAGCTCACCCCAATGCCTCAATGTTTACAAGTCGGTGAAAATATTCTCCTGCAAGGGGCAGCACGGTGGCGCAGTGGGTTAGCCCTGCTGCCTCACAACGGCGAGGTCCCAGGTTCTATCCCAGCTCTGGGTCACTGTCCGTGTGGAGTTTGCACATTCTCCCCGTGTTTGCGTGGGTTTCGCCCCCACAACCCAAAGATGTGCAGGGTAGGTGCATTGGCCACACTAAATTGCCCCAGGTGGATTGGCCACGCTAAATTGCCCCAGGTGCATTGGCCACGCTAAATTGCCCCAGGTGCATTGGCCATGCTAAATTGCCCCAGGTGGATTGGCCACGCTAAATTGCCCCAGGTGGATTGGCCACGCTAAATTGCCCCAGGTGCATTGGCCACGCTAAATTGCCCCAGGTGAATTGGCTACGCTAAATTGCCCCTTAATTGGAAAAAATGAATTGGGCGCTCTAAATTTATTTTTTTTAAAAAGAAAATATTCTCCTGCAGAGCATGAGGTTCAGCCTTTAAGGCTGTTACAATATTTTAGGTAAAATGCATTTATCCTTGTTAAACCGGAAACATTCACCACACCTCAAAAATGGACAGTTTGGAATTGAAACAGAAAATGCTGGAAATACTCTGATCTGGCAGCATCTGTGGAGAGAGAAACTGAATTCTAGTGTTGGATCATCGCCACAAAATGTTAACTCTGTTTCTCTCTCCACAGATGCTGCGAGCCTCAGCATTTTTTCCAATTTCCAGCATCCATAGGGCTTTGCTCTAATATTGTTGTAGACGGAGATCCCTGAAAACAATGAAGTAATTACGAATTTGGGTGGCTGTGGTTAGCACTGCTGCCTCGCAGCGCCAGGGACCCGGGTCCAATTCCGCCATTGGGTGATTGTGTGGAGTTTGCATTTTCTCCCCGTGTCTGCGTGGGTTTGCTCCGGTTTCCCTCCTCGATCCAACGATATGCAGGTTAGGTGTATTGGCTGTGCTAAATTGCACCTTGGTGTCCAAATCATGGGCAGGTTAGGTGCGGTCCCGGGGATAGGATGGGGGAGTGAGGTAGGGTTCTCTTGTGGAGGGTTGGTGCAGACTCGATGGACTGAAGGACCACCTTCTCCACAGTCGGGATGGTTAAAGTTGTTCAGGAAGAGCCTCCAGTGGCGAGGCATTTTAAAACTTGTTCAGCTAAAGAAACTGGTCATCCAAATTTGCCTAATAGAGTGCCAATGTATTGTGAATTGTTCATGGCCTTTTCTATGCACTGCATGAGGATTATCCAAACCAATATACTCGAAACGTCTGTTAAATGACTTTTTGTTCAAGGTTCATTACCGTATGTAATGAATCATAGAACCATAGAAAAGTTACAGCACAGAAGGAGGCCATTTGGCCCTTCTAACCATGCTACTAACAACTCCTGTAACTCTGACCAAGACTTGTTTTGTCTGATTCGAGCATCCTGTTCCTCTTGCCTGACGCCTAGTGGTCGGAGGCTATATAAACTTGTTATATACACTGTTACTGCATATCATTACACAAGGGAAACAATTTTATCCTGTCCACTCTATCTCTTCCCTGCATAATTTTGTACACCTCCATCAAGTCACCCCTCAGCCTTCTTATTTCGAAGGAAAATAATCCCAATTTAACCAATCTCTCCTTGTAGACACACTTTTCTAGCCCTGGTAACATTCTTGTAAACTTCCTCTGCATTCTCTCCAGAACAATAACATCCTTCCTGTAATGTGGTGACCAGAATTGCACACAATACTCCAGTTGTGGCCTCACCAGTGTTTTGAACATAAGAACATAAGAACTAGGAGCAGGAGTAGGCCATCTGGCCCCTCGAGCCTGCTCCGCCATTCAATGAGATCATGGCTGATCTTTTGTGGACTCAGCTCCACTTTCCGGCCTGAATACCATAACCCTTAATTCCTTTATTCTTCAAAAAACTATCTATCTTTATCTTAAAAACATTTAATGAAGGAGCCTCAACTGCTTCACTGGGCAAGGAATTCCATAGATTTACAACCCTTTGGGTGAAGACGTTCCTCCTAAACTCAGTCCTAAATCTACTTCCCCTTATTTTGAGGCTATGTCCCCTAGTTCTGCTTTCACCTGCCAGTGGAAACAATCTGCCCGCATCTATCCTATCTATTCCCTTCATAATTTTAAATGTTTCTATAAGATCCCCCCTCATCCTTCTAAATTCCAACGAGTACAGTCCCAGTCTACTCGACCTCTCCCCATAATCCAACCACTTCAGCTCTGGGATTAACCTAGTGAATCTCCTCTGCACACCCTCCAGCGCCAGTACGTCCTTTCTCAGGTAAGGAGACCAAAACTGAACACAATACTCCAGGTGTGGCCTCACTAACACCTTATACAATTGCAGCATAACGTCCCTAGTCTTAAACTCCATCCCTCTAACAATGAAGTTCTAACATTATATCCTTCTATATTCTATACCTCGGCCAATGAAGGAGAGCATTCCATATTCTTTCTTAACAACCTTGTCTACTTGAACTGGTGCCTTTAGGACTTATGTACCTGTACGCCAAGATCTCTCAATTCATCTACCCCTCTTAGTATATTCCCATTTATTGTGTACTCCTACAACTGTTTGATCTCCCTAAATGTATGACCTCTCTCTTCTGTGTTAAATTTCACCTGCCACTTTATCGCCCACTCCACCAGTTAATAAGTAAAAGGGGGGAGGGAAGAGGGGAGAGGGAGAATTCCTGCCCACTGGCCTTGTTTACTCTTTCGGGCTGTGCAGTAAAGTAATGCAGGAGGTTCCCTCTTGCAGGTTCAAGCAACAATTGAATTATTTGACAGTCCCATTGGGAAAGTCAAGATTGGTGGGACAAAGGGGAATATTGAGACCATCATGAATGATATACAGAAGGAGCAGTGTTGGTTGGGGAAATGTGAACACCCAAGTTGATTGTGCTGATCCAAATCCAAAAAAAGATTCAGGTGCCAAACTGAAAGTGTCTTTTGTGATCTTGTTAGATCCACCAACCTGCCAATGAGGCACCTGGAAATCGTATCAGAAGATGGAAGAACTGACCATGTGTATATGGCCAATCAGACAGGAACTGGTATTATTCCGACTTGGTCTAGTTTGACCCTGATGGGCAGAAAATGCCTTGACCATCCTGACTGATTTACTGTGTCAATGATTTGAGAACAATAAGTGACAGAGCTAACACAAATGACTTGTGTGAAACATAACTTAAAGCTGTGGACATCAGCACAAGGGACCAGACACTGCTCACTTGTATGTTGGGTTCAGGATCTAAAACAATGTATTAAAACTGGGGTTAACCAAGCGTCGCAGGAGTCGGCCGTGGCTCAAGAGTGCTCATTCACCTCTGGAGCCGAGAAGTCCCGCTCCAGAGATGTGAGCACCAAATCTAGGTTGATACTTCAATGCAGAACTGCTACTTCAATGGAGAACTGAGGAGTGCTGCGTTATATGAGGGGTCACCTTTCAGATGGGACTATTGACGGAGGCCACCGTCGGCCCTCTCAGAAGGATGAAAAGGATTCCAAGATATTAGTTTGACGAGCAAGGATGTTCTTTCTGGTGTTCTCGCCAATATGTATCCTCAGTTAACATTGCAAACACAGATTATCTGCTCATTGCCATGTTTCTGTTTGTGGGATCTTGCTGTGCCTAGGTTGATTGCTGTGTCTCTTACATAACAGATAGCTCTAAAGTGCACAGGGATTTGGGAATTTCCTGAGGTCATGGAAGATGCTGAATAAATGCAAGTATTTTCCTTTTGCATATGGAATAAAATTAATACCTTGAATGAGCGAGTTATCTTATGAGGATGGGTTGTAAAGGCTGGGCTTGTTTACACTGGAGTTTGGAAGAGTGAGAGGTGATTGGCCTGACACAGTGGATATGGAAAGGATGATCCCTCTTAAGGATGAGTCCAGAACTCTGTGGGGGGGGAGGGACTGTTTGAAAATTAGGGATCGCCCTTTATAGGACAGAGATGAAGAGAAATCTTTACTCTGAAGATAGTGCGACTTTGGAACTCTGCCTCAGAAGGCGGTGGAAGTGGGATCACTGAATATTTTCAAGGCTGAGGTAGGTAGATTCTTGTTGGGCAAGAGAATAAAAGGTTTTCGGGGGTGGATGGAAACGTGTGGCTCGATGCAAACAGGTCAACCATGCTTCTATTGAATGCTGGAGCTGGCTCAAGGGGCCAAATGGCCTATTTCTGCTCCTATTTTGTATGTTTGTAAGATTATCATAGAATTTACAGTGCAGAAGGAGGCCATTTGGCCCATCGAGTCTGCACCGGCTCTTGGATAGAGCACCTTACCCAAGGTCAACACCTCCACCCTATCCCCATAACCCAGTAACCCCACCCAACACTAAGGGCAATTTTGGACACTTAAGGGCAATTTATCCTGGCCAATCCACCTAACCCGCACATCTTTGGACTGTAGGAGGAAACCGGAGCACCCGGAGGAAACCCACGCACACACGGGAAGGATGTGCAGACTCCGCACAGACAGTGACCCAAGCCGGAATCGAACCTGGGACCCTGGAGCTGTGAAGCAATTGTGCTATCCACAATGCTACCGTGCATTTACAAAAAAGCTTTCTTGAAGTTTATTCCTAATTTATAGGAATTTGTGTCCAATTCTCCCTGTCCTCAAAGCCATTTTGTTTTTTGCCCGCCTGAGCTTTTCTCTTCGTCTTCATGATTCATCCAATTAGCTAATGGGATGTGACACTTTGATGAAATGCACGGCAAAGCTCAGCATCCGCCAAGTTCTTTTAAAAGCTTTTTTGAATTTAACAAATCGAAGACTGGAATCGCTAAAGTTAACGTAAGCAAGAAAATAGTATTGGGCAGTGGCGGACTGGATGTAAAAATATTGGTTGCCAGGAGACAAAGGGGGCCCACCCACAACTACAATGCTATCATTTAATTTTCATAACGAATAAATAAAATTTTCAAAAAATACATATGGATAAAAGGGTACAATTAAAATTTTTGTGGAAAACAATGTGTATTTCTTAGTAATTACAGTGTACATGTACTGTACATATTACTGGCAGTAGATACAAAATGTAAATACAGAATGTTTTATTGAATTTTTTATTTATTTTTTTACATTTTAAGTAATTGGTTGACATTTTTAAATAGTTTACTGCACAATTTACACATTAACAGATAGTTCAAAAGCACAATAGAGCATTGCATGCAGTCCACTATATTAAGAGCAATCGTTTGTGTTCGCTAGATGATTGTGCAAATCTGCCAATAATTGCTTCTGCATCCAATTCATCTAACAATTCCTTTTCAATGGATAGCAACATGTATGATTCCAAATTCTCCTCAGACAGCGAATTCCTTAACCTTGTCTTTATGATCTTTAGCTTTGAAAATGTCCTCTCACATTGGACTTGAGTAACTGATAGTGTGTAGATGACTTTATAAAGTTCATAAAGGTTATCATATGCCTTGTCATGAAGTCTGTTGGATGCCAGAATTTTTAGTACATACGATGGGCAAGTGCTGCAAATTTTACAATTGTTGCAACTGGAATCCATATTCTCACCATCATTAAGCAATAACTTTAATACATCAAATTGAAGCAAAAGAAAACAATTCCAATATTACTTGATCTTTGCTGATTTGTGGAAACAGCTTAATAATACCTTCCAATGCTTCATCTTCAAGGCCCTTCTCTGCAATAGTTTTAAACTTTGCTGGATCCAAGCAGGACAAATCCTTATACAACTGTTTGTGTTGTGCAAAGCGTGATTCTAGTGACTGGACAATGCAATCCATTATTAGGTTAAACACATTTACTCGAAAATCAGCTAGAGAATCTGAGGAATTTCTTTCATCATCAATAAGCTCATCTGCCATTCTTTTCTTCTTCCTCTGCCTCTTAACTGGCAATGCTGTTTCCAATGCATCAATTTCCAATGTTTGATTTTCATCCATATTCATCTGTGAAATCCTGTCATTCCATTTATTTACAAATTCCAAAGCCTTGCTGTGAACGTTATCAAACGTTCTTGTCTGTTCCTTCAACTTTGTTGTAGCTGAATCTACCAAACTCCATGCAGTAAACATATCTAAACCACTTTTCTGTAGATAACTTGATACCGGGGTTGTAGTTTCAAATATATACAAGTAAGTAAATGCTGTCAATATGGTTTCAAACTTTAGAAGACTTTGAAGTAAAACATTTGCTTCATGTTTTGTTTTTGCATCAAACTTTTCTGAATCTTGTATCATTGATAAGCATGTCAATAGATTTACGAAAGTACTGGCAGCGGCATCATCAAAACGTCCAAATATAGTTGTTGCTGCATTGGATTTTGCTGACCATCTGATCTCACCAATTAGCTTTAATCGTTTCATTTTTTCTTGTCCTAGATGTTTTCCAACAACTTCTATCCATACAGCCATTCTCTTGTATGATGCTTTCACAAAAGTTGCTATATTCTGGAGCAAATTGAAAAAAGAAACTGCAGGCACACAACATTTTGTTGTTTCAGTTATCACCAAATTCAAGACATGGGCATAGCACCATATATGAACATGTTGATCAGCCACATCAGCAATTTAACTTTGTAAACCATTATACTGGCCATGGTAGCTTGCAGCGCCATCTGTGCTATCAGATAAATATTTTTGGGGGTCAATTTTAAGATGCTGTAATGTTTCAATCAATAGATCAAAGAGTCCCTGTCCTGTACCATCATTACTTGGCACAACTGAAAGTAGTCGCTCACAGATAATACCTTTAAGCACATACCGAATAATAATGCTAAACTGATCGATGGATGAATTATCTTGTGTTGAATCAACCTGAATAGAATAATATTTTGCTTGAGAAACTTCATGACTAATTCTTTCTTGTATCATATTCTTCATAATTTTGATTAACATGTTTATAGTTGTTTTACTCAGGTATGTAACAAGTCCACCATGGCCTTTACTTTGAGACTTTCCTTGTTGCTCTAATCGTTTGATTATTTGTTTAGACTTGTTTTGCACTGCAGAAACGTGAGCTGCCATAATGCGGTCATATTTTGCCATCAACTGCACTGTAGGTAAAAAATTTCCATGATTCAGAACCTCATTATCTAGAGTGTAGGCCGATTCATTTCTGTGACCTCTAAAGGGATGTAGTTGCTTGCCTAACATCTTTATGTCTATAATCCTCATGACAATACTTCTTTGCTTCAAAACTACTTCTTTCCTTTTAATTAGTGATGCTGCAAAAAATTTATCTAAGGTGCCATCATTAACCACATTGATATATTGCTGAGCATTTCTGACATGTGTTGTTGTCAATTCATGTAAAGTCAAGCTCTGGCTAATACGCCTGTAGTTACTAAAGCCACGTACAAAGGGTGATGGATTACAAGTGTTAGGAAACTCAAAGGCTAAGCAGTATGAACAATATAAGCATCTATTTTCTTTGTTATATGTTAGCCATTTTCTTGGGACTGAGTCGTTCATAATTTTCCTCTCATACAAACGAGCATCAAATGGCAGATCATCAAGTGGCTGAAGTGGATGTTCAGCAAAAACCTGTTTTAGCTTTGCTCGTGATGGATATTGGAAGATTCCAGTAATTGATCTTTCATTTTCTTGCGTAGGTTCATTTACAGGATGTGCTTCAGAAACCAAGTCATTTATGCTTGAAGGAATATCTGATTCCCTGTCACTAGTTGAAGCTATGTGTTCAGATGTTGCAACTACAGGCAGTACAGATACCGGAACAAGGAAGCCAGAAGAAATATTGGGCCTGGGTTGATTAGTAATGGATGCACTTGTATTTGTATCTACATTCAAAGTAGCTCTTCTCTGTTCTTGTAACTCGCATGTCATTGCATCATCACCATGAGCATTGTTTCTTGCTTCTTGATTATTTGTTGCAGAACTGGATATTGATGTGGATTGTGCTTGTGGTATTATAAACTCTGTAATAGGCCTGCATCGCTTGGCTGATTCCTTCCTTTCTGCTTCTTTTTGTTCTTTGTGTTTTAGTGACCCAGATTTATGCTTTTTCTTTTCCATGCTGGCAGGGGTAATATTCCTGAAATAAAAACTTAATTAAAAATAGCCCACATTGGGAAAAATGAATATTGATGATTGCAAGAATAACTTTAAGGAATGCCAGATAAACCTCTACTTGATAAAAAATATAAAATAACTTACTTACACTTCAATAGGCTATGTTCATTAGTCAATACTACTGTGGCCTATGCAGCTTCAGAAGAGGAGACAATCCATTGTCCAGTGTTCACACCAGCAAGCAACTGAGACAACTGTTGAGACTTAGAAGTTTGGTCCGACTATAGTAAGACATTAAGAATGGTCCCACGACCAAAGTTAACATGTCCAGTTTGATACCAGTGTAGTGTTACAAGTCGCAACCCTTTGAGTTTACCGATCATGGCTTATCACTTCAATATCTTTGACCTCATGATTCACGGTCAAAGGTACTGCTTCTCCTTTTCGGTGACCTCACGACCCTATGTACTGCTTGATATCCTTTCAAGTTGCCGACCATCTCAAATCACGAACTGTAACTTTATCTTTAAATTCACACACTCTTGCTGAAAACGTGGATTTCCAACTATGTCCGACCCGGGTGAACCAGCCCCCCCCCCCCCCCCCCCCCCCCACTCCTTTTCACATCCGTTTAACACTGCTTCGTTCCTTCATACAGTGAGTGATTATTTGTTTGTTTCTTTATTGCATTTTTATTTGGTATTGCTCTTTTTAAAAACAATTATATTTTATTAAGTTAGAATACAAATCTCAGGAAAGAAGTTGGAGATTTATTTATCTAATTAATTAGAATTTTTAAGGGCCCTTCAGAGATTCACGGGCCCCTTCTTGGCTCTCCGGGCCCCGGACTGATGTACCGGCTGAACCAAGACTACTGCTTGATATCCTTTGAAGTTGCCGACCATCTCAAATCACAAATTGTAACTTTATCTTTAAATTCACACACTCTTGCTGAAAACATGGAATTTCCTTAATTATGCCCGACCCGGGCCCCCCTATTCCACATCCTTCCACTACCTCCCCTGCTTTGTTCCTTTTCATGCACTGCTTATTTGTGTCCTGTTCTCTTTTTTTTTTCTTCTTCCTTTTTATTACTAAAACAGTTGTCTGTGTTTGTTTCTTTATTGCATTTTTATTTGATATAGGGGGCCCACTTCATCAGGGGCCCACGTGCCATCGGGCAAGCTGACACCCTGGCCAGTCCGCCACTGGTATTGGGTGGGGGTGGGGAAAAATGCCAAAGATTAGTTCTTCCACAAGACCTGGTGGTCTCTACCTCCCCAAGGTTTTAAAGGATGTAAGTGAGGAAAAGCTTCAACCCATAATCTTCCAAAATACTCTTCATTCAGGAATTGTCCGTTTTGGATTGGAAAATTGCAGATGGAACTCTTCATATTTTAAGAAGGTGAGAGAGAAAGAAGCCAGTTACTCTTGGCATCTGCACAGGAAAGTTATTGGATTCTGTAATTAAAGACAAAATGACTGTGCATTTGAGGGAGCCAAAATGGAGTTTTAAAAACTCGATCATACCGAAGAGACCTACATGGGGTTTTGAGCAATTAAAGCAGTGGACAGGTGACACCTATGAATTTGGTTTATATAGACTTCCTGGAGTTGCTTGATTAGAGTTTCATGTGGGAGGCTGTTCGGACAACAACTTGTGTTTCTGTATATGTATAATTTTTTGTAAAAAGGTTTCCAATTAAGGGGCAATTTAACGTGACCAATTCATATACCCTGCACGGCATTTTGGGTTGTGGGGCAGGGGAGACCCACGCAGAATCTGGGAGAATGTGCAAACTCCACATGGACAGGGGCTGGGATCGAACCCGGGTCCTTCGTGCCATGAGGCAGCAGTGCTAACCACTGCACTACTGTGCTGCCCAGAAATATATCATCTTTAATATAGTAAAACGTCCTATGGTGTGTCATATGTGTGATTATCCCAAAGAATGGACAAGCTACATAAGCAGATATTAGGATGGAGAGTGAGGTTTTAAGAAGTATCTTTTAAAAGGAGAGGAATGGAGAGGTCGGGATTTAGTCAGGGTGGGGGGGGGGGGGGGGGGGGGGGGGGGGTGGGGGGGGTGGCAGGCCTGGAAATCTGGGTTTGGGCAACTTTGCTTCACTGGAACCCAGGGTCGCAGATTTTCAGCAGTGGTCAATTAATTGGTGAGCGCTGGGGCTGCTGCCTTTATTAAGGATGGCTACCCACCCTGCATGCAGGGAACTCTGCCTCAGAAGGCAGTGGAGGAGCTTAAGGGCAAGTGGGAGGATGAGCTAGGAGGAGAGATAGAGGCGGGTCTATGGGTGGATGCCCTAAGCAGGGTTAATACCTCCTCATCATGCGCCAGGCTTAGCCTGATACAGTACAAGGTAGTCCATCGGGTACACATGACAGTGGCTAGGATGAGTAAGTTTTTTGGTGTGCGAGGTGCACGGGAAGCCCAGTGAGATACACTCAATCACGACACAGGAGAGAAGATAGATGATTCAAAGGCTTTAATCATCTGAGAAATCTACAGCAGCCGAGAAGTGTGCTCATCACATGTTGCCTGAGTGAGCCTTATCTTGTATACCGTTTCCTGGGGCGGAGCCAGAGGCGGAGTCCCCCAGGGTTCCAAGCCCGGTCTTAAAGGGCCAATGCATTAAAGGTAAGGTACCATTATATCAGCTACTGATAACATTCATCACACCCAGCAAATCATGTCCACATATTTTGGGCATGCCCGAAGCTTAGAGAGTTTTGGCAAGGTTTCACTAAGGCAATGTCCACAGTATTCAAAACATGGGTGGTGCCGAGTCTGGAGGTAGCGATCTTTGGAGTGTCGGAAGAGCCGGGGGTTCAGGGGCCAAAAGACGCTGACGTCTTGGCCTTTGCCTCCTGGGAGCCCGGAGACGGATCTTGTTAATGTGGAGGGACTCGAAGCCCACGAGTGTAGAGACCTGGGTTAGTGACATGGCTGGGCTTCTCAGTCTCGAGAAGATAAAGTTTGCCTTAAGAGGGTCAATGGTCGGGTTCACCCGGAGGTGGCAGCCGTTCGTCGACTTTCTCGGGGAAAATTAAAATGTCAGCAGATGCAGTATTCCAAGGGAGTGGGGAGGGGGTGGGGCAGATTGTTTTATGGTTGGGGTGTGTGAAGATTGTGATAGGGGTGAAAATGATTATTATTACATGTTGATGTCACTGTTAATGTTATTAATAAAAATGTTAGCATTCATGTTGAGAGGACTAGAGTACAACACCAGGAATGTACTTGTGAGGCTATAGAAGGCTCTGGTCAGACTCCATTTGGAGTATTGTGAGCAGTTTTGGGCCCTGTATCTAAGGAAGGATGTGCTGGCCTTGGAAAGGGTCCAGAGGAGGTTCACAAAATGATCCCTGGAATGATGAGCTTGTCGTATGAGGGACAGTTGAGGACCCTGGGTCTGTACTCGGAGTTTAGAAGGATGAGGGGGATCTTATTGAAATTTTCAGGATACTGCGTGGCCTGAATAGAGTGGAGATGGAGAGATTGTTTCCACTTGTAGAATAAACTAGAACCAGAGGACACCATCTCCGACTAAAGGGACGATCCTTTAAAACAGAGATGAGGAGGAATTTCTTCAGCCAGAGGGTGGTGAATCTGTGGAACTCCATACCACAGGGCTGTGAAGGCCAAATCATTGAGTGTCTTTAAAACAGAGATAGATAGGTTTTTGATCAATCAGGGGTTATGGGGAGAAGGCAGGAGAATGGGGATGAGAAAAATATCAGCCATGACTGAATGGCGGAGCAGACGCGATGGGCTGAGTGGCCTAATTCTGCTCCTATGTCTTATGGTCTTAAGGACATAATGAATGCATGTCACCCCTTCAAACAGCTAAGTGCTCTGAGAGCACCAGGGGCAATCATTTATTTTGAGTTTCAAGAACCGATATATTAAATGACCCTGAGTGATAGGTAGCACTGCACTTGGCTTCCCAGATTGATTCGTTAATGTGTTGCCTAATTTTTATAATTGATACGTTGTGGACATTCAGCTATCGCCCATGTGCAGCATGGTACTGTCTAGTACGTGAGCAAGGAAGATTACAATTTAGACAGGGGAGTGAGTTTTGTGTGATGGATTACGGGTTAAATTGCTTATGTTGGCGTTGGATACACAGATTTGTTACAGCAACAGAGTGGCTAATCTTTATGTTTGCACAATAGGGTAACAAGTGATTGATGGTCTAGGGAGCATCCTATGGATGTAGGAATGGTAACCTCTTTCCACTCCTAACATTGTTTGTTTCAATGTGAAGAGGTACTATGTGAATGCCGTTAGTGATAATGATGTGATGAGAGATGCTGCAACACAGTGTCAGCTGTTCATTATAGCTAATAAAACTTTCAAATCCCAGGTGGCAATATGTTAATTAAAAGCTCTTAATCATTCCAACATGGTGTAGTATGTCACTAACTAATTCTGCCTTAAAATTACTGTAAGTATCTGTCACGAAAGTATCTGCACTTGCGCCTCAATACCCAGCTATTAAAATGGTCGATTTACATATTGGTTTCTTGATGTGGCAATGTTTCTATTTGAAACAAGAAGTTAGATTTTGTAAATCTCTGGCGAGCCGCGTCCCATTTTTCCAGCATCCTGTGTTTTCATCCATTTTGGAGTTCTCTCATTCAGGGCCCTGTTTGTGTCCGTATATGCTGCCAGCTGGAGAGTGGTATTTCATTATACTGGAGGTATGTAGCACACAGCCCCCCCCCCCCCCCCCAGAGAAAATGACCTTTTTGGTATGGAACTCCTGGAACAAATCCCGAGTTCGACCAGACAAGAATGGCTGGAGACTGCTGCTGGAAGCACAGCAACAGCCTTTGGCTGTAACGTTTCTCGCCGAGGCTGATCAGATTGCTTCCGTTTGCCTTTTTCTCAGGCACTGGTTTTTTCAGCACTTTATTTTCCTCCCTGTTTTGTCTTTTTTTCCTTAATTGCCCTGAATGCTTTGGCCCAATGTGATCTTAAAAGTGCACTTGGCAATGGTTGGTGGCTGAGGTCTGGCTCCTTCTGCTGACTAGTTTTAAACATAGAACCTACAGTGCAGAAAGAGGCCATTCGGCCCATCGAGTCTGCACTGACCCACTTAAGTCCCTACTTCCACCCTATTCCCAGCGCACTGAAATTGTGGGAACCTTTCTTGCATTGTTGCTTAATTCACTTTTTTCATTTGTGTATTACTGATGTCCATTCCCCTTTGGGTTGATCTTTGTTCCTGTTGAGCGCTGAGCACAAGGTTACAGTAATGATGTTTGAACATATGTTGCTTCTTGCTCTTCCTGAAGGCGTATGTCTCTCTGGAAAAGCACAGCCGCTTTGCCAGAGACATTTCTGGATTTAACCTTTTTTATATCCAAGAAAAATAAAGCTCACTTTCACATTTCAGCCAGAGTGGACCAGAATATACTTCAGAATATACTGTTAAACATACAAGTACTGTTAGAGCTAACCAGCCCAGTTAAATCTGTCATATGATCATGCTTCACACTTTTTTCGTTCAGCACAGGGAGGCACGCATTGTTTAATATTTTAAATATACTGCTAGCCCCTCACTGTAACAAGATCTGGGGGAACCATTGTGCATTGTTTCAATATATTTCGCTACTTTTTTATTGGCTCACCCTCAAAACCTGCTGGAGCATATCAGAGGTTTAACTTTTTTCTTTCGCTTGTCCCCACTCCAGTGGATTTGAAGCAGTTCCCTTCAACCAATCTTTTCTCCATTTGGTTCTATTCTCTTCCTCCCAGATGTCTGTGCTCCTTTAACTCTGGCCTTTTGTACATCCCTAAATCTGATCCTTCGCCAGTGCTTGCGTTTTCAGTTTCTTGGGCCTTAAGCTCTGGAATTTTTCTCTTTTAAGCCTCTCTTTCTTCCTCCTCGGATGCTCCTTCAAACCTACCTCTTTGACCTTTCACCTGCCTTGAACATCTCCTTCTGTGGCCCCGTGTCAAAATTTGTCTGATGCTTCTGTGAAGTGCCTTGGGCTGTTGAGTTGGATGATCAGCCATGATCGTGATAACTGGTGGAGCAGCCTCGCAGGACCCAAAGGCCTCCTCCTCCTATCTTCTATGTATCTATGTATTAGACAATGCTAAAGATATTCCATAAATGCGAGTTGATGTTTTTAAGCTTGTTCTAATTAACATGAATAGGGATGATAATTTTGACTGGGCATTATATCATAAATGAGCTCTTAATGGGTAAAATTTAATATCAAGGAGATTTTGGGAAGCACTAATCTGTAGAATAGTTTTCTCCCTCCAAACATAACTGCTTTACAGACTGATGACGATACTGGACAAAGTTAACAACAACTTGTTTTCATATAGCACCTTTAACTTGGAAAACGTTCCACGGTGCTTCACAGGAGTGTTATCAGTTCAAATTTGTCACAGAGTCATACATGGTGACATGAGGAGAGGTGGCGAAAAGGCTGGTCAGAGAGATATTTTCAGGAATGTGTTCAAAGGAGCTGAGAGAGGGAGGCATTAACGCTTAAGGGAGAGAAATACAAAATTTACTACTTGGGCAGCTGAAGACATGACTGCCAATAGTGGAACATTTTAAACGGGTGCCAGGGACATCCGGATTGACTCAGTGCAGAGACCTTGGTGCCTGTGAAAGAAGATTACTTAAATAGGGAGGGGCGAGGCCATGGAGGGATTTGAAAATGAGGATGAAAATTTTTATAATTGCTCGCATTGCTGGACCCAGGAGCCAGGATAGGTTTGTGAACACAAGAGTAATGCGTGAATGGGGCTACGTGCTGAAACAAATTATATTCACTGTTGGACCAGCAATGGTACAAAATGAAAAATGAAGGAAGGGCAAGCTGGAGAGAATTCTTCCAGAACTGGATAGATCAGTTTACACTCTGAAACCAGTCCATCAATGAGGGCGTGAGGGAAAATAGTTGTTCTCACCGTTAAAGGTGCTAACAGTAAGGTCGCTGTTCAGGTCACAGAAAACATTTAACTGTTGTGTTCCTCTGCCTGTATTTCCCTCGCAACGGTTTCAATAAAGAGTTAACATCTCGGGAGGATCTGTTATTGGCAGTACTGCCTTTTCTCCCCGTTTCATGAAACCAGGAGGTGCCTGATATTAAAATTCTCCCCTTTTTATAGCACCAGCAGAGTGAGACGAGGCAATTTGTTATTGGGAGCCAATTTGAAAAAAATCCTCCTCCGCCTGCTGACATGTTCATGGTTATTACAAGTGGAGTCTTGCATGTTTGTTTATGGAAGACCAAATGAGATGTTTTAGTTTATATAAAACATAGTTGTGCCAGCTCATAAACTATTTGATATTAAAAGCAAAATACTGCAGATGCTGGAAATCTGAAATAAAAACAGAAAATGCTGGATAAACTCAGCAGGTCTGGCAGCGTCTGTGGAGAGAGACGGGAGTTAAAGGGTGTGGGGGTGGGGGGAGGGGGGGTTATGAAACTGGGAGGAAGCTGCTGACCCCAAGGGAGGCTTCCTCCACCGTATGTTTAGGAACTTGTATTTTTTTTTTAAAATAGAGGGTCCCACAATGGCACCCTGACAGCAGAGCCCGCCCTGCCAGCATCATACTTCATAAATACTAATGGGGAGCTGTGATACAAAGAAATGCAAAGTACTGCCCAGGCACGCGCCCCAAACCATGTGAGTTTCTAAAGTCCGAAATAGCAAAAATACTTTGTTTAGTGTGGTTGAATATTTAGCAGAAGCTGTTTGATGTACAGAACATTCCAAGTCCCATTTTCTTCCGGTGCCTCATGGTGCACTAAGGCAGACTTTCCTCTGTTTCCATAGCTCGTAATTCCCGGAACAGGTCGCTAGTCTGCCGCCAGGAGCCTCTAGTTTGAGGGGGGCCACTCCACATCAAAACATGGCTGACCAGGAGTCTCTACCGCTCGTCAGCCATTGGTGTGTTTGGAAGGATTTTCAGGTGGACACACACAACCTGTTTTGGCCGAGCTATGAACGCACCTTCCTTGGCTGTCAAGACCTGGAGTGGGACTCTAACACGAAGCTTCTGGCTCAATGACAGGGACCACTGTGCCATAAGACCACCGACCTAATATGTTGATTGAGAACTCCTGAGGCTCGTAACTGGGTTCTGTTTTTTGTTGAGTTTCCAAGGGAAAAGATACATCTGGCATCTAAACATTCCTACTTGGATAAGCTCGTTTTAAAACTCAAATAACTTTAACTGGAATCACTGTGTTTTTTCCATGTAAAATTGACAAAGTGGAAAATGATTGTGTGTGGGGTTGGGGTGGGGGGTGTGTATACATTCGCCATGGGAAAGATTAAAGTGACCCAATTTCAATGAGAAGAGAAATACCAGTGTGAGCCAATCTGCACTTTGCTTTGCTTTGGTAGAATACGTCTGCTTCATTTTCATAAAAGTCCTGTTCTGTGAAACGCAAATCATATGCATTCCAATAACTAACCAGTGTCACATGCATGGACCTACAGCAGATTGCAGAAAGAGCTTCCTGTAAATGATCCAAACACCCACATCTGCCTACAGCCTCAATGACGACTCCCGCTGCAGTGTATAAATATGGAACATGCATTTAGAGTGCAGCTGTGTTCATCAATGAAGCTGCAGCAATACATTGACCAAAATCTCTGCACCTTTGAGAATGTTACCTGTCAATGTGCCTGGCTGTAAGCAGCCCTTTTCCTGATATTGAGGGTTGCATTCAGGGTTTCAGAAATATTCCATGAAACATGCTCTGAACAAGTAATTATTGTGTTCTAACTATGAATAAGAATTTTGTTGAAATTCTGAGCACAAAGAGCCAGCATCCAGGCCAGTCTGCGGAGCTGCTTAAGGACATAATAATAATGCGTCATCACTGTGGTATTTGACCCTGTTACCTCCTCCAGCCATCCCAGTACTCTGTGTTCCTCCAGTTCTAGCCTCTCACACATCCCACACTTTCTTGCTGAACCATTGCCAGCTGTGCCATCAGCTCTCAGTTCTGGAATTCACTTCTTTCCCTTCTCCACTTCTCTACCTTCCTTTTCTCCCTTTTCAGGTTTTTCTTAAAACTTCCCTTGTGACCAAGCTTTTTCACATGTGTCCCAGTATCTCTTCACAAAAGCAATTGTGGATGCTGCCATGAAATAAAAATGGAAAATGCTGGAAGTATTCGGCAGGTCCGGCTGTATATGTGGAGGGAGAAATTAGTTTTAAAAAATTTGTTCATGGGATGTGGGCGTAACTGGCTGAGCCAGCATTTATTCCCCATCCCTAATTGCCCTTGAACTGAGTGGATTGCTGGGTCATTTCAGAGGGCATTTAAGAGTCAACCACATTGCTGTGGATCTGGTGTAGGGAACGGCTGTGGGATTCGACCTCTGAGAATTACCCCGAGTCTCTGGGTTATTAGTCTGGTGACAATACCACTGCCATAACGTTAACATTTCAGATCTGTGTCCTGTCAGCAGAATGGATCATAACAGTTTTATGAAAGGTCATCGACCTGAAACGCTTGCTTTGTTTCTTTCTGCACACATTCTGCCAGACCGTGAGTATTTCCAGCATTTTCTGTTCTTGGCTAATGTCTCTTCCTTTTCCATTGTGTCAAAGCTTGTTAATTTTTCTGTGAAACACTTTGGCATATCTTATTACCATGAAGGGGCTAGATAAATGCAGCTTTTGTGAAAGGGTTCTTTGCTGGCAAAAAGCATTGTTGAATACGGCCAATAAATGTTTTATGCGTTTACTCGTACTTATGTTAAATAATGAGGGTCAGATACTCTGTAATCAAACTGCATTGTTTTCCCCTCTCTTTTTAAAAAAAAATCCATCGCCCCATAATTGATTATGAAATGATTTGTGTCCATTCAGCCATTCCTAACACGTTCGTTCAGTGCCATTTTTGGGGGAATGTGGAACAATTATTACTGGCACTGGGTGCTGCGTTACCTCGAGCAATTGGGTCGAACTGGGTTGATAGAGAGCGGTTCGGTCAGAGGACCCGAAGCACAAAGAGTGAACCGTATGTTCCCAAAAATGGAAGGGCGGAGGACGCGAGGAGACAAATGTAACGTGCGAGAGATCAGGGGAGGTGAAAGAGAGTGGAAGAGAATCTCGGAAATAGAGAAATAACAGTGCAACAAGAACAGAATAGTAGATTGGAGGGAGGAATGAGTATTTTAGATTTGAAATATTTTTGTTGAGTGCTAGAGTAAGTAGGTGTGAGGATGTTGTGCTGTGCGCTCACTTGACTTGTTTAATTGGTGAGAAAGTCAAAAGCAGAGTGCAATGAAAAGAAACATGGTCCCATTTGTTTCTAAATAAATGAAGTGTAACCTCCCCTCATAAGGCTGAAATTAAAGGTTCAAACACCTGCCCTATTTGACCCGAGTTCTTGCGTTGTTTATGTAGTGAAGACACATGATAGAATCGCAACTACATCTGACCTTCAAGGAGTAACTGGGGACTGGCAATTTGAAGCCACATTATTCAAATGTGTTTTCATAAGACTGAGAAACCCTGAAAGATAACAAAGGGGTCTGCAGCGAAACAAAAAGATTACTTGTGTGCAGTGATACTGTTCCTGTTCTCAGGACTCCTTAATTGGTACCAGAGGGCTGAGCCTGTGATAGCCAAGTGGCTATGTTACTGGGTCTAGCAATCCAAAGGCCTGGGTGAATGTTCTGGTGACATGAGTTCAATTTCCCTCATGACCGCTGGGGAGTTGAAACCTAATTAAGTAAATAACATTCAGAATAAAAATAAGTTTCATAGTGTAAAGCCACTGCACTGATGGGAAAATCCACATCTGGTTCACTAATGTCCTTTAGGGAAGAAAATCCACCATCCTTGCCTTGTCTGGCCTGTATGCGACACCAACATTATCCACTGAATTGTCTGAGTAAGTCCCTCATTTTTATTCAAGGAGGCAGCTCATTGCCACCTTCTTAGGGCTGGGCAATAAATGCTGGGCTTGCCAATGATGCCCACATCCCATGAATAAATTGATTAAAAAAATGTGTACAACATTCAATCCAATGTTTTTGTCTTTGGCCGGCTCTGGTGTTGGGTAGTGTATTGGGTTTCAATGGCCAGGCCAGATCTGGTGGGGGGAGTATTTCTGGTATCTATGGGCAGATCCCATCAGCGGAGTTGGCTTGGTTAGATACGTTGAAGAGACCGAGTGGGAGGGTGAATTTTGTCCTATTTTGAATGAAGAGTTATGGAGTGAGGTTCTTTGTAGGGTGAATTCCACATCCTCCTGGGCTAAGCTCAGTTTGATCCAGTTCAAGGTGGGGGGGACAAGGTTCACCTGACCAAGATGAGGATGTGTTTTATTTTGGAGATCGGGGGGAGGGGGAGTGATGACAGCTGGGGGCTGTGTTCTTGGGGGCCGGCTAATCGTACTCGTATGTTCTGGTTGTATCCTAAGTTGTTCAGCTTTTGGGTCTGCTTCTTTAGTGTACCCAATTATTTTTTTATCCAATTAAGGGGCAATTTAGCGTGGCCAATCCATCTAACCTGCACATCTTTGGGTTGTGGGGGTGAAACCCACGCAGACACGGGGAGAATGTGCAAACTCCACACAGACTGTGACCTAGGGCTGGGATTCGATCCCGGATCTTCAATGCAGTTGGCTGCAGTGCTAACCATGGGTCTCCTTCTTTAACACCATGTTGGAGATTCTGAAAGTTGAATTGGAGCATTTTTCATCTGGTGGCCATTTGTGGGACTTCTGGCGCTGCAGACCGGGGAAGCGGATGTCCTCACCATTGCCACGTGAACAGCCCAGAAGCAAGTCCTTGTTTCCTACTCTGCCCAGTGCCTGGCCTGACCTCCAGTTGGGTGACATCATGGAATTTTTGCATTTGAAGAAGGTCTAATACATCATGAGGGGGGTCAGTGGAGGGGTAATTTCCTTTTTTAAAGAGTTAGTCTCCATCAATTGTTAGAAGGGGTTTTAGTTTATTGTTAGAGGCGGGGGGTAGTTTGGATGTGTTCTTGACTGTCAAGTGTGTTCCTATTTGGGCTGAGCAGCTGGCTTGTAATGCAGAACGATGCCAGCAGCGCGGGTTCAATTCCCGTACTCAATCCCCGAACAGGCGCCGGAATGTGAAGCCTACTTGTGACAATAAGTTGTTGTTATTGTTATTATTATTACTTGAAAATGGGTAACAGGCATTACATTTTCTAGGTTTTTATTGGAAACCTTCATGTTGGATGTTATTTAAGAGCTATGGTTTGTCTGACATGAAGCTGAACATATTTATGGGCAATCATCAGCTTAGATGCTTGGGTGATCCATGGTTGAGTTCTTCAATTTTCCACTGGGATAAAAAAAAGGGTTGTTTTATCCAGAAATCTATTGGGAAAGATTGAACAGACTTTGGGCTCTTTTCTCTCGAATAAAACAAAGGCTGGGGGGTGACCTGATGGAGGCCTTTTAAAATTGAATAGGTGTGATAGGGTGGCCGCAGGCAAAATATTTCTGTTGTGGGATGGAGAGGAGACGGCAGCTGAGCTTCATGAATATAAGATGGTCACTAACGAATCCAACGGGGAATTCGGGAGAAGCTTCTCTACCCAGAGAGTGGGAAAGTAGGACTAGACTAGCAGAGGAGCGAAGGGAGAAAAGCGCACAAGGAAGAAAGGAAAAGGAAGATATGTTGGATGGGATGCGATGAATATGGATGAGAGGACATTCCCGTGGAGCATAAATAGTGTGGGCCAATTGAATCTGTGCAGTGAATTCTATGTAATGTGCTCCAGCCACTCGGTACGTGGTCCGGTTGTTGGCCGTACAAAATTCTGTTCTAAGTGTGACCATAATTACGTCATGCTGTTCTAATTAAACTAAATTCGCTAACCCAGAAGATAGGAGCGTGTTTGGGGATACATGGTTGATGTTGTTCACTACTTTTCCCAGAAATCCTTATGGGTTTTTCGGAAACAGAGAGATCCGTTCATTTCCTCCATCTCCTGAGCTTTGAGGAAGTTTGTTTGAAAGTGAGCCATAGTCTGTCGACTGTAGTTGCGATTGATGGGTCGCTATTCACTGCAACGAACAATTGGAATAAAAGCCACATTCTTCAAACGTCTTTTTTTCCCCCCTTCAAACCATTACAGAATAGAATAATTTATATGCATGAATGTGTCACGAACCTGCCCAAGTGTAGGGTGGATTTGAAACTCCGATCACTCTTGTGACATTAACCGGCTGCAGTTGATATCTGTGGGAAAGATTGTGCTGAAGAGTTGACACAATAGTGACCATTTTACCTTTTTTGAATTGCATTGGTAACAACTTGCATTGACGTAGCACCTCCTAATGTAGTTTAAAAAGTCCCAAAATGCTTATCGAAGGAAAGATGTGAGTGCATTAGAAGCAGTTCAGGGAAGGTTTACAAGACTAATACCAAGAATAAACATGTTATCTTAATGAGGCAAAGTTGGAGAGGTTAGGTTTGTATCCACTTTAGAGTTTAGAAGAGTAAGAGGTGACTTGATCGAAACCTTTAAGATCCTGAGGGGTACTAACAGGGTGGATGTGGAGAGGATGTTTCCTCTTGTAGGAGAATCTAGAACTAAGGTTCGCTTTTTCAAAGTAAGGCATAATTTGTTTAAGACTGAGATGAGGAGAAATGTTTCCTCTTGTGGGTCATGAAATGTTGGAGAACACCGGATTTAACTGAAGATCAGTATTAGTAGAGAAATGGTGTTGGGGAAATTGATGGGATTGAAAGCCGATAAATCCCCAGGGCCTGATGATCTACATCCCAGAGTACTTAAGGAAGTGACCCTGGAAATAATGGATACATTGGTGGTCATCTTCCAGGATTCTATAAACTGTGGAACAATTCCTGCAGATTGGAGGGTTCCTGCAGATGGGAGGGTGGCTAATGTAACTCCACTATTTAAAAAGGGAGGTCGAGAGAAAGCAAGGAATTATGGACCAGTAAACCTGATGTCAGTAATGGGGAGAATTCTAGGATCCATCATCTAAGATTTAATAGCAGAGCACTTGGAAAACAGGAGCAGGATCGGACACAGTCAGCATGGATTTATGAAGGGGAAATCATGCTTGACAAATTTACTAGAATTATTCGAGGATGTAACTAGTAGGATTGATGAAGGAGAACGCGGTTTATTTGGACTTTCAAAAGACTTTTGACAAAGTCCCTTATAAAAGATTAGTGTGTAAAATTGAAGCATGTGGGATTAGGGGTAGTGTATTGAGAGGGATAGAAACAAAGAATAGGAATTAATGGGTCTTTTTCAAATTGTCAGGTGGTGATTAGTGGGGTCCCGCGGGGATCAATGCCAGGACCCCAGCCATTCACAATTTATTTTAATGATTTAGATGAGGGAACAAAATGTAATGTCTCCAAATTTTCAGATGATAAAGCTGGGTGGGAGGGTGAGGAAGAATGTTCTTGCAGAGGGAGGGCAGAGAAAATTTACCAGACTTATTCCTGGGATGGCAGGACTGACTGATGAGGGGAGGATTGTATTCACTGGAGTCCAGAAGAATGAGGGGGGGAGTCTCATAAAATTCTAACAGGACTAGACAGGGTAGATGCAAGAAGAATGTTGCCGATGGTAGGGGGGGATGTTGTCCAGAATCGGAGTCACAGTCTGAGGATACGGGTAGACCATTTAGGACTGTGATGAGAAATTTCTTTACCCAGAGAGTGACCAGCCTGTGGAATTCGCTACCACAGAAAGCAGTTCAGGCCAATACATCGTTTTCAAGAAGCAGTTCAATGTTCGATATAGCACTTGGGGCGAAGGGGATCAAAGGAAATGGGGGGGGGGGGGGGGGGGGGAAGGATCAGGCTACTGAGTTGGATGACCTGCCATGATCATAATGAATGGCAGAGCAGGCTCAAAGGGCCGAATGGCCTCCTCCTATTTTCTGTTTCTATGCAAGTCTCTGGAGTTCTTCCTCAAAAGGCAGTGTGAGCCGATTTTTAATGCAGAGATAGATGGATGGATTCTTGATTAGCAAGGAGGTGAAAGGTTATTGGGAGGAGTCAGGAACGTGGGGTTAAGGCATAATCTGATCAGCCATGAGCTTATTGAACGGGGGAGCAGGCCGCGATGCCTACACCTGTTCCTAACTCGGGATATTTGTATGTTCATATTCGCATAATCAGAGAAGATTAGGTACTTGTGCTGCGTAAAGGGGAGGTGACAAAAAGTTTGGTTCAAGAAGTAAGTTTTAAAGAGCGTGGTAAAAGGAAGGAAATGCCGCAAGTAGAGGTTTCAGGATAGGGTGCCAGAGCTTTGTGTTGAAGCAGCTGAACACAGGTGAAATCAGGGAAGAGTGCTGCAGAATAGAGAAGCCAAGATTCTGAGGCCGTTAGAAAGGGGGGAGGCCACGGAGGGGTTTGAAATTCCATCTGACAGGATAAGTTTAAATTCTGAAAGAATGTTGCTGAAATAAAGTAGGGCGAACATACAAACAATGTCTTCTAACCTATTCCCCCCCCTCCCCTTTTTCTTACCAAAGGAGATGGGCTCTAGTATAATTAGAAACAGCCCCTGGATCAACTGAGGTCAGCAGATGTTTTTGGCGTATTTTCCAAATTGTCCGTTCTAAAAAGAGCGAAATAATGAGCAGTTATGCAAAGCCCATGATTTCACAGCAAGTCCTATTTCTGTAACTTCAGACTCCAGTGAGACACACAATAGTTCTGTCAAGAGTCCAGGCTGATTTTCTGTGCAGTGTGAATAAATTGATCCTTGCCTGCAGCCTTGCGATGACTAAGGCAAACTAATTCAATGGTTTATTAGGTAGCCCCCTGGGTCTGGCGGACATGTTTTACTGTGGTAACCTATCTAAGCACAATGTCAATATTTAAGTTGCCTCATTGACAATGCATCAACCCTCAGCTGTTTTCTGTGCTGGCTGAGTGGTCCTATTTATATGTTTGTGACTATAAATAGCAAAAAAATCAACCTTCAAGCTGACGGCAGCAACTATTTTTCTTTTTGGTTCTCTTGTTAACTTCCTTGTCTCTCATGCACGTGGGCTAACTGCGAAGCAAGATCCTGACAAGGGCTGAGACCATTCACCCCTTCGAGCCTGGTCCATGTTTAATTTGATCAAGGCTGATCTGTACCTCAACTCCATTTACCTGCCTTTACTTCATATCCCTTGATAACCCTCGCTCAAAAATACTCTACCTACCAATCGGTTTCTTAAAAGGGTCAATTGCGCCCAGCATTAACCATAAATTACCAATAGACATAGGAGCATAATTAGGCCACTCGGCCCATCGAGTCTGCTCCGCCATTCAATTATGGCTGATATTTTCTCATCCCCATTCTCCTGCCTTCTTCCCATAACCCCTGATCCCCTTATTAATCAAGAACCTATCTATCTCTGTCTTAAAGGCATTCAGTGATTTGGCCTCCACAGCCTTCTGCAGCACAGAGTTCCACAGATTCACCCACCCTCTGGCTGAAGCCATTCTTCCTTGTCGCTGTTTTAAAGGATCGTCCCTTTAGTCTGAGAGTGTGTCCTCTGGTTCTAGTTTTTCCAGCAAGTGGACAAATCCTCTCCATGTCCACTCTATCCAGGCCTCGCAGTATCCTGTAAGTTTCAATAAGATCCCCCCCCCCGCCCCTCATCCTTCTAAACTCCCAACGAATATCGACCCAGAATCCTCAACCGTTCTTCATACGATAAGTTCTTCATTCCAGGGATCATCCTTGAGAACCTCCTCTGGACCCTTACCAATGCCAGCATGTCCTTCCTTAGATACGGGGCCCATAACTGCTCACAATACTCTAAATAGGGTCTGACCAGAGCATTGTTAGCCTGTGGTGTGTTACAGATCACCTGGAGACAGAGTTGCTGTGGCTACATGCATATTGTAGTCAGGGGTTATGGATAGTGACAGTGAGAAGCTTTAGCTTTCTTTCCATCCTATGGCTCACCAGGAATCTCCAGTTCCTTCCAGCGCTGGAAAGATTTACAGGCTGATGCCACACCCTCCATGACAATGTTGGAGTAGGACTCAAACCTGGAGCATCCGGCTCAGAGGCAGGGCAGACCACCACAAGACCTCCATATTTTTAGCCTTTCGGGGAAATAATTCAAGATTTCTACTTCACTTTTGTGTGAAGAAGTGCTCCCTAAAATCTCCATTACCCGCGCCCCACCCCGGGTCCTTCGAATGGACGAGCTCTAATTTGAATATTAAGTCTCTCTTTGTTCTTGATTTCCTCGCTGGGGAGGAAATTGCTCGCGGAAGTAGCTTCTCTGTATCTGCTGCATGAATCCTATTCACACTTTGATCACTCGATTTAGATCACCCTTCAATCTTCCGAAACTCAAAAGGGGTTCAAGCCCAAGTTTATGCAACTTGACCTCCTAATTTAACCCATTAGGCTCTGACTCTAATGAAGGCTCCGAAAATGTTTTATTGAAAAGAAATAGTTGTAGACGCTGGAATTCTGAATTCCAAAACTTGTAAATGCTTAGGCACTTGTATGTTTGTCTCTTTGTTTTCTCTCCCCCTTTCCCTCATATTCTTTTGTAAATGGGTGACAGTGAAGAGAAGCCATTTGGCCCATTTTTGGTTTAGAGATCCAAAGAAATTCTAACCTTCCCCTGTATCATCCAATTGTTCCTGCCATTTTGCCTCCAGTAATTGTGGTGTTTCATTTGAAATGGTTGATGGGGTAAACGGGAAGGAACTAATTCCTCTGGTGAGGTTTTGGTCAGTAGAGTTCAGAATAAGGAGACGTAAATTAAAACTTGGAGCTAAGCTGTTCAGGGGTGATGTCATGAAGCACTTGTTTACATAGTTGACATCTGGAACTCTCTCCTCGACGCAGCTGTTATGTATGAAGTCTTGTTAAAAAATCGCAAAACATTGAGGTTTAATAGATTTTTGTTAAGTAGATGTAAGTACAACAAACCTCGGCAAGTAAATGCTATGATCACATTGAATGGTGCAACAGGCTCGAGGGGCTGAATGGGGCCTCCTGTTTCTATGGTCATTATTGATCCTGGAAATCTATTCCACGCATTGATCACTCTTTGGCAAAAGAGCAACTTAAGAGTCATTTATTTATTTTCAGGAGGCCTTGTGGGATGAAGAGTGGATCAGGCCCTTGCCTTCCCATCTTTCGGCCTCCTGGCTCCTCGCGAAGGGAATTTTTCCCAGTCTTACTGCAGGGCAGGTATCCCATCCCTGGAAACTGCTGGCTGATCGGATGGTGCCACTGCTGATAATGCAGGAGACCCAGACAGACACTCAGCCATGATGCCCCAGGGATCAGGTAAGTGGGGTGGGTTCACAAGAACCAGACAGGGAGACTCCAGCAATCGGGGTCATGGAGGGGTGTGTCGGAAGTGTATTGGTATTTGGAATGTGTGAGGGATCTTCACTGATGAGTGGCTGACACCTCCGGCAGATCTCTCTGTTGGACATGGGCTTCCCAAGTCGAAGGGATCCTCCCTATCTGGTGCAGGCTTGCCCATCTGGGTTTACCTGGTAGGCTGCCCATATTGTATAAGACCATAATATATAGAAGCAGAATTAGGCCATTTGGCCTATCGAGTCTGCTCTGCCATTCGATCATGGGTTTTTTTTTCCCTAAACTTTTTTTTTATTAAAAAAAAAATCTTTTTATTGTAATTTCCCATATTTATAACCAGTTGTGTGTATATACACATCACATTTTTCTCGCCCTCGCTAATTTCCTTTATTATACAGAGAGGTTTAGTTGGTCCTTCGTTTAACTAACCCTATGTGCATTTCGTTGCCCTCTGGATCGGTCTATGCTTTTCTTTTATTTTCTGGACAGAATGAAAAAAAAAGGCCCCCCCCCCCATCTCGCATGGTTTCCCCACCTTCCTTCTGCCTCTCTCTCTCTCTCTCTCTCTCTCTCTCTCTCTCTCTCTCTCTCTCTCTCTCTCTCTCTCTCTCTCCCGCCGCCCCTCCCCCCCAAAGGTTGCGCAGTCTTTTGGTACCTCGTCTATCTTGGGGTTTAAAAAAAATTCTTATTAGATTATTCCTCGTTGCTGGCCTCGAACAGGTTTTGGAACAGACCGACAAACTGCCCCCAAGTATCCAGGAAGCCTTCCTCGGACCCTCGGGTGGAGAAACCATTCGATCGTGGGTGATACGTTTCTCATTCCCATTCTCCAGCCTTCTTCCCATAACCCTTGATCCCCTTCTTAATCGAGAACCTATCTATCTCTGTCTTACACTCAGTGATTTGGCCTCCACAGCCTTCTGCGGCAAAGAGTTCCACAGATTCATCACCCTCTGGCTGAAGAAATTCTTCCTCATCTCTGTTTTAAAGGATCTTTAGTCTGAGGCTGTGCCCTCTGGTTCTAGTTTCACCTACCACTGGAAACGTCCCCTCCATGTCCACTCTGTCTAGGCCTCTCGGTATTCTGTAAGTTTCAATGAGATCTCCCCTCATCCTTCTGAACATCATAGAGTACAGACCCAGACTTCTCAACCTCTCTTCAAGCCCTTCATTCTGGGTTTATTCTTGTGACCTTCCTTTGGAGAAAATAAAGAATATCACTGGTGATCTCATCAATTTAACACACCCAACATTTGCAAAGCATTGTTAATGCAAAGTTTTTCAATCGATAAACATCTTTTCAACAATGTAAATATGTGTATGTGTAAAACAGACTTAAGGTTAAAGCCTAATTGATTGTCACGTGCGGTATTTATTTAAACACATTTTTAACCTGTTAAATACCAGCAGCAGTGGGATTGGGGTCCTTAAGTCACCACTTGGATCACCTAACTTGGCCTCCAGATGAGAAGGCTGCCCTCGAGCCCTGAGTCCAAGTCGGAAGTTGACAGGGTCTCCACCCCAAGCCTCTCTGCCTGATCACATGTTCCCGTATGAACCTGCCTCCCAAAGGTGGAATTGGGACATTAAATGCCGCCTTTTTCCAGCGCAGAAGAGGGCCATTCAGCCCATCAAGTCCATGATAAGAGAATGGATGACGAGTTGATTTACACAGCCATAAACCGAAGCTCCGTAAAATGTATAATTTATTTCTGGCTTCAGCAGGGAGAATTTACTTGGGTGTTTTACTGACTTGTACACTAGGATTGATGAGTTGTGTCCCTGCTGTACTGACTCATCAATACGGGATCCAGTTTATCACCTGGAGATTTGTTGCCCGGTATATGCTTGTACAGGACTTTACCAAGTCGATTCCAGAACATCACTAAGCATTGTAAATGGGGACCCATGTAGAAATCATGCACCCTGCAGCAAAATTTACAACAACGGATGTTTTTTTTCTCCAGGAGGAAAGGAAGACAAAGGAAATTGGGTCAATCTATTGAACTCGGCAATCTTTTGTTTAGGAGTAGGATGGCACCATTAATCAATGTCAGAAAAACCAAAGGTTCTCTTCCTGAATCTACTTAATGTGCTAAACAGACATCACTACGTGACTGTACACACCCTGCCTGCCTCCCAACTCCAATAAAAAGTAGTCATTAATAATAATCTGCACAGATTTATTTAACAACTGCTGGAGAGGCTCTTACTTACTGCTCTGTGGCATCTCCTATTTAGAGAACATAGGTCATAGAACATACAGTGCAGAAGGAGGCCATTCGGCCCATCGAGTCTGCACCGACCCACTTAAGCCCTCACTTCCACCCTAAACCCTCCTAACATTTTTTACACTAAAGGCAATTTAGCATGGCCAATCCACCTAACCTGCACGTCTTTGGACTGTGGGAGGAAACCATAGCACCCGGAGGAAACCCACGCACACATGGGGAGAAAGTGCAGACTCCGCACAGATAGTGACCCAGTGGGGAATCGAACCTGGGACCCTGGCGCTGTGAAGCCACAGTGCTATCCACTTGTGCTACCGTGTTGCCCATAAATTGAGAACAAAAACGCACCAAGATGTGTACAACCAGGCTACCATTTTGTCGTACTTTCATCAATTTTGAATCTCCTCGTAGTACTTACACGTGGAAGGATGAGGTGAAATGGTAGGAAATGTTGCTTTCATAGAATCGGAACAGAAGATTGGGGCCATTCAGCCCGTTGTGTCAGTCCTCCGAAAGAGCTATTCCATCTGTCCCACTTCTTTTCTCTTATGTCTCTTTCAAACATCAAACAGCTATCCCGCTCCTCTGATCGAGGTTTGCATGTTTACTTTGAAAATACCTGGGCAAGGAATATTTCTTGACTGTGCCTTTACTGTCTCTGGTGCCAACTGTGGCTCAGTTGGCAACGCTCTGGCCTCCGAGTCGGAGGGTTGTGGCTTCAAGTCCCACTCCAGAGGCTCGAGGACAAGTATCAGAACGGACCCTCCAGTGCAGTATTGAGGGAGTGCTGCGATGCCAAAGGTGCCATTCTTTAGGATAAACATTAAGCCAAGTTCATCTGCCCTCAATTGATATAACAGACACCAGTTATCTGTCCATTAATGCATGGCTGTTTGTGGGAGCTTGCTGTGCACAAATTAACTGTTGCATTTCCTACATTACAACAGTGACTACACTTAAATTACTTCATTGGCTGTGAAGGGTTTTGGGTGTCCCGTGATTGTAAAAGGTGCTGTATAAATTCAAATTATGTTTCAATGGCTTGATGGACAGAAAGGCCTCTTTTCATGCTATCAAATTTTCTGTCATTCAAATTAATTATCACTGATGCGTGCTCAAGAATGTGGAATTTTCTTCGTCCTGGGGTCGCCAATTCTCTGGGATTACCCAGATTCTCCAGGAATTCAAACACTAAACTCCAGGATAATGGAGTTGATCTTTTGAGGCGTTTTCTTTCTAAAACTGAATGTTCACGGTGCTGGAGAGGCTCCATGTCTGAACCAAAATGGTGCTAGAATCCAGCATCACTGATTTTTCCTGGGAGCAGGGGGTGGTGGGGGTGGGGGGGACTGGGATGGGTTGTCTTGCTGGTCGAGAGCATTTTTACATTTAGCAGGACAGTCTGGTATGGTAACCTGAGCGTCTCATGCAAAAGTAAGCTGGCTAGAATTGTCAACACTACAGGTAAAATCATTGATGTACAGCAGATGCAGCTTGATAATTTATTTATCAACACAGTTGCGGGGAAAGCTCCAGTCCTCATCGGTGATCCCTCTCACTCTTTATATATCAATTTGAAGGGCTCCCTTTGGGCCAGTGCTTTAGAATGACTATTGCTAGAAAAAAATCTGTTTTCAAGAAGTCTTTGTTCCCTGTGCCATAAGCTTACTAAATAACATTGTAAATGTAACCTGTTTTTTTGTTGAATTTTAATTGCAGTTGGTTCTTTTAAAGTTTTGTTTTTCTGTTTTGCGCAACCATCATTCATGGAAGCGGCTGCACATGTAAAAGTGAAACTATCTTCAAATCGGTATAATTCTTGTGGGCTTTTGACATTTGAGGGAAAGGTCTGATTCTGTTGCTTATTTGGAAAGGTCAGTTACCCCGAGGTTGTTTAGAGTCGGCCTGAATGTACAAATAAAGTGGATGAGCTCAATGACTCTGTAAAGCCATCAAGTTATTTAACTCCCCAAGCCCTTACATTTTTTAAAAAAACAATAACCTACAGAGTGATCAGCACTGCTGCCTCACAGTGCCAGGGACCCAGGTGCGATTCTGGCCTTGGGTGATTGTCTATGTGGAGTCTGCACGTTCTCCCCGTGTCTGCGTGGGGTTTCCTCCGCGTGCTCCAGTTTCCTCCCACAGTCCAAAGATGGGCAGGTTAGGTATGGTTACTGAGATAGGGCGGGGGTGTGAGCCGAGGCAGGGTGCCCTTTCAGAGGGTTGAAGCAGACTAGATGGGTTGACTGAACTCCTTCTGCACTGTAGGGATTCTATGGATAGATTGTTTTTGCAATTTCACTAGTTGTTGACATTGCCTGAGGATTATCATTGTAAGATTAGTACTGCTTGCACAACCGGTCATTATCACAGTTCTTTTTTAAAAATTTTAAATAAATTTAGAGTACCCAATTATTTTTTCCAATTAAGGGGCAATTTAGCGTGGCCAATTCACCTAACCTGCACATCTTTGGGTTGTGGGGGTAAAACCCACGCAGACACGGGGAGAATGTGCAAACTCCACACGGACAGTGACCCAGGGCCGGGATTCGAACCCGGGTCCTCAGCGCCGTAGGCTGCAATGCTAACCACTGTGCCACCGTGCTGCCCTGTCATTATCACAGTTGTGGGGTAGGTGAGGATGGTGGTGGCTGTAAGTGCACACTTGGATTAACAGCGCCAAATGGTTATAAATTGATTAGCTGTCTTTGGTATGGCATTATGAATGTGAATGTTTGCTTTTATAATGGATTAAATACTTGGAGGAATTTAAATAGATTGAATTGGCTTTTATGAATTTTTTTTTTAAATAGTGAAATCTGCAATAGATATTGAACTTTTATTTCAACCCACCATGGCCCCTGAGGTCTTCCCATGTTGGACACTGGGTGAGTTGGCATGGAGAATGTGAAGGTAAAGAGTGATGGATGGATGCAAGGATTGGCACTAAATTGACATAAGGGCTATAAAGGGCCATGAGGATGAGAGAAAAAGTTGACATGAAGGGTTGGGACCATAAGGTGGCATTTGTTGGCGTGCATCGGGCATGAGGGGTGGGGGCTTTTTTTGTTTTATTATTTTTATTGTACTTGACAAAGACTCTGAGCACCAATGTGAGCTTTTTCAACATCTTGCCTTGACACCAGACAACCTCTGGGTTTGGCTGCAGGTTGTTACTCGGGGCAGCGGGCCTGATTCTTGTTTACGCCTGGCCCCCCCACGGAACGAAAATCCAAAGCTTCAGGGTACCTTCTCCCAAGTCAGGCTTGCGGAGTCAGAAATTTTCCAACTCTTGAGCTCCCAACCTGGGAGTGAAAATTCAGCCCAAAATTGGATGATTGAATTTTCTTTGACAAAATTATTGCAGGCAGGAATAAAAGGCTGAATAGATGCTTCTTGACTGTCAGGTGATCAGAGAACAATGTGGCCTAATGAAAGTGGATGTGACGGGTGAACCAGTGGAAAGAGCATGGAGGTGGGGGAGATAGAGTTGGGACATCATGTGACAAGATTTCCAAGAATGCAATCAATCAACTCCTGGAAGGCTCTGCAAGTTTGCAGGGTGTGTTGTGGGATATTGCACCCTGAAACATTGCTGCGTCTGGTTGGTTTTCCTTTGGCAATCTGGGTGCTCTCATTGCTGCCTTTCCCACATCATCTCCGATGACGACAGGTGGCAAGAACTTGCTGAACCTTGGGACGTGCCAGAACACCTATCAAGTACCTTTTTGACGTATAGTTATTGTGAAATGTCGGGGGAACCTCTCAACTATGAGGTCGCAGCAGCTCTCAAACAGCAATTGAGCTAGTGACCGGAGAAGCCTGTTTATAAGTTCAACAGCTTGTGCCCTTTTCTTCTCCATCTTAACCCTTTTAATATCCCTTTCTTTTCTGTCTCAATGGAAAAACACATCTTCACGCTCCACCCACCCCTCCCCACACCTGGTAATCTATCTCTTGTTCCTAAATTTGCTATATTTTCATAGCAATCTCTTCCAGCTATAATATAGTATCAAACAGATTTTCCCCCTCACCCGGTTCTGACGAAGAGTCAAACATCTAAGCGTTAATTTCCTTCTCTCCCCCTACAGCAATCAGTTGCTCAATTGGTTTACAGCAGACCTGGACATGAGGCTAGGTAAATTCCAGTGCTGAAAAGCCTTGGGAACCATGGGTGCAAAGTCCCCTGTTCCCCTCAGTCTTATGGTATTACCATGCCAGGTCTTAAATTACTCTAATACTGTATCCCCAAATCTTATTTTCAGAAAGAATAGTCGCTGTTAAAGATCCAAAGCTGCTCGGAGTGGGGAGTTTACTTTCCAACAAACATTCCTCTTCGTCTCAATCTCATCAAAAACAGATTAACCGGTCATTTATCACATTGCTGTTTATAGGACAATTCTTGTCTACATAATGACAGTCTCTATATTCCAGCGCATCTAATTGCCTGTTGAAGCTGTTTTGGACATTTATACAAGGATTGCTTTTCTATTCAGTAACTTGAACTTCAGTGAAGGTCCGTGCATGATGATCGGAATAAAATATCTTCAAGTGCTGCTTTGAGCTGTAGTAGTCTTGTGCAATTCGGCCCACGTTGGTTGAACGAAAGGACATTGATCAAACCAAAGCTTGAGCATCATTAATTGTGGAAAATAGCAAAGCAGTAACATAATATTTTATGGTTCAGTAGCCTGTTACTCACTATTGTAATCGCAGAACGCGTTATGCAGCTAAACTCTGCCTGACTCTAGTATAATGAACAGGCTGGTAGGGAATCAAAAGTTTCTTGCCAGCTTGCATCTGTACCAGTTGGTGGTGATTTCAGCCACATACTGCACTGTATAATGTAGCGGTGTCTCCACTTCTGTTTCATTAACGTACTAGAATGCCCATTGATTCTAGAGTTTCATTCTTTTGAAGTGATCAATCAAAAATCCGAATTTAGAAGAAAACTACATAAAAGGCTCACTGGTATTTGGAAACTTTAACAGCAAAATGTCCACTATTTGGGGGAGAAACTTTTACTTTGAAAGCAAAATGTCCAACTTTTGAACAGCGTATCTATCAGTGCAGAATACAGGGCTAATAACATCACAAATCTACCGTAACCTTTACAAATATATATTTTCATGAATTGGGATCATTAGGTCAAGCATGAGAACAGTTTGTCAAAAATAGGCACAAGTGAGTAATGCGCTTTTTAATACAAAAAACAAATGTGAACTATTATAATGGAGAATTTTGCGATAATTTAGAAGTTGGGCATTGCAAGTATGTGTCTGGGTGAGTCCATAATGTATACAATCAGAATTATAAGTGTTGGGACACGTAGCTGGTAGAAAAATGTACAGTTGTGAACTGCAGATGGTGCAGAGAGATCAACCCATATGTGTGTGATTGATTTGCTAACTGTTACTTTAAAATAGTGCGCAGAAGATGTTTTTTTAAGCTTTATTTGCCTGTTGAGTTAGCTGCCACTGAAGCTGATGTGTTCGTGCAAAGATGGGAAATTGACCACAAACAATGTGGGAGGGGGGGGGGGGAGTGACCATACCAATTCCAATACTCTATCCAAATTTATGCATCACAATTAACTATTTACAAGGTTATGAGTTTTTAAGTAGAGTGGAATAAATACTGTGATACTTTAAAGGATTGTAGCATTTGCTATCATTTACTTCCATCGGTATTACTACTTGCCTCTTATTGCAATATCCTGGGTTCCTGATTGACATTTTTGGTTTTGTCTTTGGGGGAGAAAAAAACTGAAGTATCTGTTGCATGAAATAATACCACTGTGTGCCAAATAAAGGCTGTCATTCAATATTGTAGTTCAGATGACAATTATAAACAGTTTTAGCTTTGCTTTCAATATTCATGACGTATGAGCTCTTCAAGGCAGGTTCCAATAAGCGTTCTCCTGTATCTCTCCTCACAATGCATTTATGCTGCAGAGCATCACCTTGAAGCAATAGCGGTTCTTTGGCAGGCTGACACTGCACAGTTTACATTATGGGGTGAATTGTCACTGTGTGCAGTGCAGCAGATCATTTTGACTTTGAGGGGAGGGTACCTTACCCAACAGATGAAAAGACCTGTATGCACTTGGGAACCAGATGTCGGTTAGCTCAGTTGGCTGGGTGGCTGGATCGTGATGCGGAACGACACCAACAGCGTGGGTTCAATTCTCTGAAGGCCCCACTCCCCCTTTTCAACCTGGTCCCTCACTGAGGTGCGGTGACCCTCGGGTTAAATCATCACCAGTAAGGCCCCTCTCTCTCACAGGGGAGAGCAGCCTATAATTCTCTGGCACTGTGGCAACTTTCATTTCGCTTAAGCTAAATGAAAGTCGCTACAGTGCCAGAGGATTATAAGCTGCTCTCCCCTGTATGTAGGTGAGTGCACTTTAGGACAGATCTGCGGTACAGATGCTGTGTTTGTTGCTATTGAATGTCAGCTGAAGGTATTCCCTCTGCTACTGTGCACTGCAATTGATGGAAGCTTGCCTGTAGTCCTTTTGTTGCTCAGTCCATTATCAGAGTAACAGAGTCCTTTAGTGTTCTGCAAAGACGTTCACTGTTGTAATATGGGAAATGTCACAGCCAATTTGCACAATTTCATTTCATTTCGCAAGCGAGCTCCCACAAACAGCAATGTTCTATTTAGTCACGATGGTCAAGAGATAAATATTCTCCAGGACAGAGTGCCTTACACAATCTGACCGGGTCCTCCTTGCTGGACATTCCATCTTTCCCTCCTCCCATCCATATTATCAGCGCTCATCCTTTAAACCTTCGACATATCATCAGCCTAATATTGAATGAGGGAACACGTTTGCAGTGATGTATGGCCTGTTTCTTATATCTGTATAGTATCTGTAGTTTTAAAGTGGGGCTCTCTTTCAACCTGGATGTTTGGCCGTTATGATCAGACTGCATTTTCAACAGATAGGTGTTACTTCAGAGAGTGTGGAAAGTCATTTTCTTCTGCTGTGAAGGTTTGAGATTATATCTAATCATGCCACCCTGTGTGCCATTAAATACAGACAGTGCGCAACCCTGTGGCACTGTGTCACCCAGACCAATGACTTGAAAATAGAGTGTTCTCGGGGAGTCCAGCGAACCATGCCCATATGTTCTGGGCATGCCCGGCACTGGAGGAGTTCTGGAAGGGGGGTGGCGAGGACGGTGTCGAGGGTGGTGGGATCCAGGGTCAAGCCAGGATGGGGAATCGCAATTTTTGGGGGTGGGGTGGAGCCGGGAGTGCAGGAGGCGGAAGAGGCCGGTGTGCTGGCCTTTGCGTCCCTAGTAGCCCGGCGGGCGAAGGATCTTGCTACAATGGAAGGATGCGAGGCCCCCAAGCGTAGAGACCTGGATCAATGACATGGCGGGTTTCATTAAGCTAGAGAAGATCAAATTCGCCCTGAGAGGGTCGGTACAAGGGTTCTTTAGGCGGTGGCAACCTTTTCTCGACTTTCTGGCTCAACAATAGGGTACGGGGACAGTAGCAGCAGCAACCCCAGAGGGGGGGAGGAGAAAGGTGGGGGGGGGGGGGGGGGGGGAGAGGGAAAAGGAGGGGGGGGGAGGGAAAAGGTGTGTGGGGGGAGAGGGAAAAGGTGTGTGGGGGGAGAGGGAAAAGGTGTGTGGGGGGAGAGGGAAAAGGTGTGTGGGGGGAGAGGGAAAAGGTGTGTGGGGGGGAGGGAAAAGGTGGGGGGGAGACGATGACTGTTTGTTTATTTAATTTAAATTTATTTTTAAGTTCTTTTGTTGTTCATTGGGGTTGGGGGGGTGGGGGATGGGATACATGCGTCGATACGGTCTGGGGTGTTACAGTTATTATGGGTTATTTTGTTGCATTTCATTGTTTGTCGTTACGTCTTATATTTTCTGTAAAAAATTCCAATAAAAATTATATTTAAAAAAAAAAAAAGAAAATAGAGTATTAAACACATCCAAGGGCAAAGGGCTCTCTTGGACTAAGCATTGATTAGTTTGGTCTATACATTATTGTTGATTTAATTGAAAATGAAAAAATGAAAATCGCTTATTGTCACGAGTAGGCTTCAATGAAGTTACTGTGAAAAGCTCCTAGTCGCCACATTCCGGCACCTGTTCGGGGAGGCTGGTACGGGAATCGAACTGTGCTGCTGGCCTGCCTTGGTCTGCTTTAAAAGCCAGCGATTTAGCCCAGTGAGCTAAACAATTAACTGTGGTCGTTCCCCTGAGTAACAAGTATACCGTTTTGGATACTTGTGGGGGGGGACGACTTACCAGGGGTAAGCCATGGGGTACGGGCCTCTGGCACGGAGTCTGTCCCTGTTGCTCAGAAGGGAAGGGGGGAAAGGAGTAGAACATTAGTAATTGGGGACTCAATAGTCAGGGGCACAGATAGGAGATTTTGTGGGAGCGACAGAGACTCACGTTTGGTATGTTGCCTCCCAGGTGCAAGGGTACGTGATGTCTCGGATCGTGTTTTCCGGGTCCTTAAGGGGGAGGGGGAGCAGCCCCAAGTCGTAGTCCACATTGGCACTAACGACATAGGTAGGAAAGGGGACAAGGATGTCAGGCAGGCCTTTAGGGAGCTAGGATGGAAGCTCAGAGCGAGAACAAACAGAGTTGTTATCTCTGGGTTGTTGCCCGTGCCACGTGATAGTGAGATGAGGAATAGGGAGAGAGAGCAATTAAACACGTGGCTACAGGGATGGTGCAGGCGGGAGGGATTCAGATTTCTGGATAACTGGGGCTCTTTCTGGGGAAGGTGGGACCTCTATAGACAGGATGGTCTACATCTGAACCTGAGGGGCACCAATATCCTGGGGGGGAGATTTGTTAGTGCTCTTTGGGGGGGTTTAAACTAATTCAGCAGGGGCATGGGAACCTGGATTGTAGTTTTAGGGTACGGGAGATTGAGAGTATAGAGGTCAGGAGCACAGATTTGACTTCGCAGGAGGGTGCCAGTGTTCAGGTAGGTGGTTTGAAGTGTGTCTACTTCAATGCCAGGAGTATACGAAATAAGGTAGGGGAACTGGCAGCATGGGTTGGTACCTGGGACTTCGATGTTGTGGCCATTTCAGAGACATGGATAGAGCAGGGACAGGAATGGTTGTTGCAGGTTCCGGGGTTTAGGTGTTTTAGTAAGTTCAGAGAAGGGGGCAAAAGAGGGGGAGGTGTGGCGCTGCTAGTCAAGGACAGTATTACGGTGGCGGAAAGGATGCTAGATGGGGACTCTTCTTCTGAGGTAGTATGGGCTGAGGTTAGAAACAGGAAAGGAGAGGTCACCCTGTTGGGAGTTTTCTATAGGCCACCTAATAGTTCTAGGGATGTAGAGGAAAGGATGGCGAAGATGATTCTGGAAAAGAGCGAAAGTAACAGGGTAGTTGTTATGGGAGACTTTAACTTTCCAAATATTGACTGGAAAAGATATAGTTCGAGTACATTAGATGGGTCATTCTTTGTACAATGTGTGCAGGAGGGTTTCCTGACACAATATGTTTACAGGCCAACAAGAGGCGAGGCCACATTGGATTTGGTTTTGGGTAATGAACCAGGCCAGGTGTTAGATCTGGAGGTAGGTGAGCACTTTGGAAACAGTGACCACAATTCGGTGACCTTTACGTTAGTGATGGAAAGGGATAAGTATACCCCGCAGGGCAAGAGTTATAGCTGGGGGAAGGGCAATTATGATGCCATTAGACATGACTTAGGATGTGTTGGTTGGAGAAGTAGGCTGCAAGGGTTGGGCACACTGGATATGTGGAGTTTGTTCAAGGAACAGCTATTGCATGTTCTTGATAAGTACGTACCAGTCAGGCAGGGAGGAAGGGGTCGAGCGAGGGAACCGTGGTTTACCAAAGAAGTGGAATCTCTTGTTAAGAGGAAGAAGGAGGCCTATGTAAAGATGAGGCGTGAAGTTTCAGTTGGGGCGCTTGATATTTACAAGGAAGCGAGGAAGGATCTAAAGAGAGAGCTGAGACGAGCAAGGAGGGGACATGAGAAGTCTTTGGCAGGTAGGATCAAGGAAAACCCAAAAGCTTTCTATAGGTATGTCAGGAATAAAGAATGACTAGGGTAAGAGTAGGGCCAGTCAAGGACAGTGGTGGGAAGTTGTGTGTGGAGGCTGAGGAGATAAGCGAGATACTAAATGAATACTTTTCGTCAGTATTCACTCAAGAAAAAGATAATATTGTGGAGGAGAATGCTGAGACCCAGGCTAATAGAATAGATGGCATTGAGGTGCGTAGGGAAGAAGTGTTGGCAATTCTGGACAAGGTGAAAATAGATAAGTCCCCGGGGCCGGATGGGATTTATCCTAGGATTCTCTGGGAAGCCAGGGAAGAGATTGCTGAGCCTTTGGCTTTGATTTTTAGGTCATCATTGGCTACAGGAATAGTGCCAGAGGACTGGAGGATAGCAAATGTGGTCCCTTTGTTCAAGAAGGGGAGTAGAGATAACCCCGGTAACTATAGGCCGGTGAGCCTAACGTCTGTGGTGGGTAAAGTCTTGGAGAGGATTATAAAAGATACGATTTATAATCATCTAGATAGGAATAATATGATTAGGGACAGTCAGCATGGTTTTGTGAAGGGTAGGTCATGCCTCACAAACCTTATCGAGTTCTTTGAGAAGGTGACTGAACAGGTAGACGAGGGTAGAGCAGTTGATGTGGTGTATATGGATTTCAGTAAAGCGTTTGATAAGGTTCCCCACGGTCGTCTATTGCAGAAAATACGGAGGCTGGGGATTGAGGGTGATTTAGAGATGTGGATCAGAAATTGGCTAGTTGAAAGAAGACAGAGAGTGGTGGTTGATGGGAAATGTTCAGAATGGAGTTCAGTTACGAGTGGCGTACCACAAGGATCTGTTCTGGGGCCGATGCTGTTTGTCATTTTTATAAATGACCTAGAGGAGGGCGCAGAAGGATGGGTGAGTAAATTTGCAGACGACACTAAAGTCGGTGGAGTTGTAGACAGTGCGGAAGGATGTTGCAGGTTACAGAGGGACATAGATAGGCTGCAGAGCTGGGCTGAGAGGTGGCAAATGGAGTTTAATGTGGAGAAGTGTGAGGTGATTCACTTTGGAAAGAATAACAGAAATGCGGAATATTTGGCTAATGGTAAAATTCTTGGTAGTGTGGATGAGCAGAGGGATCTCGGTGTCCATGTACATAGATCCCTGAAAGTTGCCACCCAGGTTGATAGGGTTGTGAAGAAGGCCTATGGTGTGTTGGCCTTTATTGGTAGAGGGATTGAGTTCCGGAGCCATGAGGTCATGTTGCAGTTGTACAAAACTCTAGTACGGCCGCATTTGGAGTATTGCGTACAGTTCTGGTCGCCTCATTATAGGAAGGACGTGGAAGCTTTGGAACGGGTGCAGAGGAGATTTACCAGGATGTTGCCTGGTATGGAGGGAAAATCTTATGAGGAAAGGCTGATGGACTTGAGGTTGTTTTCGTTAGAGAGAAGAAGGTTAAGAGGTGACTTAATAGAGGCATACAAATGATCAGAGGGTTAGATAGGGTGGACAGCGAGAGCCTTCTCCCGCGGATGGAGGTGGCTAGCACGAGGGGACATAGCCTTAAATTGAGGGGTAATAGATATAGGACAGAGGTCAGAGGTGGGTTTTTTACGCAAAGAGTGGTGAGGCCGTGGAATGCCCTACCTGCAACAGTAGTGAACATGCCAACATTGAGGGCATTTAAAAATTTATTGGATAAGCATATGGATGATAAGGGCATAGTGTAGGTTAGATGGCCTTTAGATTTTTTCCATGTCGGTGCAACATCGAGGGCCGAAGGGCCTGTACTGCGCTGTATCGTTCTATGTTCTATGTTCTATGAGCACTTGATTGCAGAAATTGTCCAAAGATTCGGTCAATTTTACTTTCCCAAACTGCAGCTTCTGTTGACGGAAAATCGTTTTGTGTTCCTGGCAGGCAAGGTAGTGTCACGGACCATCTTTTGGAAAAAATTATCCTTGTACATTGGCCCGAGAACAAACTGATAAAAGTTGAGAAGAGTGCTCGGTAGTGATGTGTAGTACGTGTCTCTTTCAATTAGAATGGGCACCATTCCAATGGAGCCACTGTTTTTTAACCAAAGGTTGAGGCTTTAGATTGCTGATCCAAATGTGAAAGGATTTGAAGCATTGTCTTTTTACTGGTTGAAATGTTTAGGTTATTCGATTCATACTGACGTCTTACACATTGTAAAAACGCAAACTGGGCAGAAACTTTGGGAGGTGAGTGAAAAAGATGTGCATTTATATAGTGCCTTTCACAATCACCAGTTGTCCCAAAACATTTTGCAGCCAAATTAGGTATTCTTTATTAATTTGCGAGATGTGGGCGTCACAGGCTAGGCCAGCATTTGTTGCTCATCTCTAACTGCCCTTGAGAAGGTGATGGTGAACTGTTTTCTTGAACCGCTGCAGTCCCTCTGGTGTAGATACTCCACAGTGCTGTTAGGGAGGGAGTTGGCGGATTTTGACCCAGTGACAGGACAGCGATATATTTCCAAGTCAGGATGGGGATGGCCTGGAGGGGATCCTCCAGGTGGTGGTGTTCCATGCATCTGCTGCCCTTCCCATTCTAGATGGTAGCGGTTATGGGTTTTGAAGTTGCTGTCTGTGGAGTCCTGGTGAATTCCTGCAGGGCATCTTTTTGGCGTGTAGTCACAGTTGTAATGAAGGAAATGTCATATTGAAGATGGTGACAGGAGAGAAGAAATAGTAGTTTGTGGAAGGAGGATGAAAATACTACATATTTGAGGATAAGCTGCATCAACAAGGTTAGGATTCCATTGAGTATGGAAGATTAGGGGGCGATATAAACAAAGGGAATCAGTAGCCTAATGGTATTGTCACTGGACTAGCAATCCAGGAACCCAGGAGGCTCTGGGGACAGAGTTTGAATCCCACCACGGCAAATGGTGAAATTTGAATAAATATCCAGAATTAAAAGTCTAATGATGATCATGAAACTGCTGCTGATTGTTGTAAAAATCCATCTGGTTCACTAATTTCCTTTTAGAGAATGAAATCTGCCATCCTTACCCGGTCTGTCCCACAAGTGACTCCAAATCCACAGCAATGCCCTTGGGGTTGCCTGCATCTCATGAACAAATAGAAATATATATAATTGGGTTGATAGAGAAAAATAATTTGACTGGGATTTCGGAACAAGGGGGCACACCCTTGACTTCTATCCAGGTCATTCACTGGTGATGTCAGGATGCACAAGGGCAGTGGAAGGGCAGACGCCCTCCACACACAAGGGCAGTGGAAATGAAAAACTCTCCCCGCTAGAAAATCCGATGAAGCAGGGGGGGTCAACTGAATGTCGAGTTTGATCGATATTTGCAGTGTTAAGATATTAAGCATTACAGATCCAAGGCAGGCGAGTTAAAGATACAGGTCAGCCACAAACTCATTGAATAGTAAAAGAGGCTTGATGGTTGAATGGTCCACTCATGTTCCTAATTTCTTAATAAGCTGCTCTCAATGAAGACGCAGTGAAGGAACATCTTTGGAAAGCAGAGCTATCTAAACGAAAAATATTGCGTTAATTCCCCCTCCCCACCCATCCCACCGACTTGGCTCAAAGCTCTTGAATTCCCTCCATAACCATCTTCACATCTCGCTTTTCCGTTAAAGCACTCCTTGAAACCCAAAGCTCTTTGGCCTAATATCTCTTTATGTGATCTATTGTGCCAGATTATGTTTGCTAATGCTGCTGGGATATTGCTACTGAATTAAAGGTGCTAGATACATGCAAGTTGTTTGGTTGTGTCCGGGTGCTGCCCGTGGATGCAGCAAGGCGCAGGGGAGTCACATACTTTAAAATCAAATGTCTTGTGTTTCCATTATGTTGCAGGAACTCAATGGACAAACCAAAGAACTGTGCCCTCGGCTGTGCTGCATGAAGAAGTGCCAAAACGGCTATGGCTTCAATCTTCACAGTGAGAAAGCGAAGCCTGGGCAGTACATCCGATCGGTTGATCCAGATTCCTGCGCTGCTAAAGCTGGCCTGCGGGCCCAAGACAGAGTTGTGGAGGTAACAAAACCGTTTCCAAACCCTCCTAATCATTTTCCAAGTTCACCAATGATCCCACTGGTCTCTTAGCAGAATTGTGTTCTGATAAATGCTCCGGGAGAATCATGTGTTTGTCTGTTGCTTCTTTGCAGGTGAATGGTGTGAATATTGAAGGGAAGAAGCACAGTGAAGTTGTAGCTTGGATCAAAGCCAGTGAGGAAGAGGCCAGGCTGCTGGTGGTGGATCCAGAAACGGATCAGTACTTCAAGAAACTGGGAATAACTCCAACTGAATCACATCTGAAAGGTGGGAATTGGCAAACAAAAACTTAATTTAGTCCAGTGAAAAGAAAACTAGACATCTTTATTCCTGGGATTGACCAAGGTGGCCATTCAGAGGTCCATGATGGACGTAGCCCTTGGAAGGTGGGGTTAGTCTGGATGCCTGCCACTCTTCTGCAGTCTTGTTCACCCTCGTACCAATAATCTTTATTAGTGTCACAAGTAGGTTTATATTAACACTGCAATGAAGTTAATGTGAAAAGCCCCTAGTCGCCACATTCTGGCGCCTGTTCGGGTACACGGAGGCAGAATCCAGAATGTCCAAATCACCTAACAAGCACGTCTTTCGGGACTTGTGGGAGGAAACTAGAGCACCTGGAGGAAACCCACGCAGACACTGGGAGAACGGGCAGACTCCACACAGACAGTGACACATGCCGGGAATTAAACCCAGGTCCCTGGCACTACGAAGCACAAGTGCTAACTAACCACTGTCGCCCATCTGTCCTCTGAAATTCTAGAAGTTTCCTAGAAGAGCCCACTATGTCTGTGCTGGCCATCAAGCACCTATCTATTTTAATCCACTTTTATTTGTACTTTTTGTTTTTTTTAATTAGTTGTTCCCCATCAACAAAGGGGACACTTCTGTTCAGGTTTTTTACTTCTTGATGATGGTATTGGGGGTGATGTTGCAGTATGTTAAGTACAACCAATAGAAAATGCACCTGGAGCTGATACTCTTATTATGTTGCCCATTGTGCAGGAAATACTCAGCAGGTCAGGCAGCATCTGTGGAGAGAATGAATGTTTCAGGTTTCATCTTTCCGTTCTGAATGACAGGTCATTAATCTGAAAGTAAAACCTCCTCCGCATCATCCCAGAAACCTGCCTTAAATCCCCTTGGCTCCCCTCCAGGTGTTCCAGCCCGACCCTGCCTTCCTGTAACACTCAGACAGAATTTTTCCGAGAGTGCAGTTTTCCGCCGAGCCGCCAGACAAGTTGGTGGGGGAAGGCATCCCTGCCGATGCCAGCTATCCAGAACCACTTAACGCTCTGTGGATCATTTAATCCCTTACTGGGATGGAAGTGCTGCCTCGGGAGAGCTTGCCAGACAGTCTGATAGGCTGGCAGCTCTGTAGTCCCAGAAGTGCCGCTGGGAGCAGAGGCCACTATCGATACTGCAATCAGTCTCCAGAAGTAAACTGCAGGGCGCACAGAACCTGGGGAAGTCCGGGATCTGGTGTTAGGGAGGTGAAATCTGGGGGGTTGAGAGGGGTAGGGGTCTTGATCTGAAGGGCAGCTGGAGCGGTGTGATGGGAAGCTGGGGCCCAGATCTTTTGTGCGATCTCGAAAGGGGGCCTGTAACCCCTCCCACCTGAAGCCCAATCAGGGGATTCTCCCTCCACCCAGCACCCCCACTAGCTGCAAACCGGCTGGTGGGGGCCTGTACAATTCTGTCGCTAATAAAAATTAGGTTTCCGCTGAGCTTCGTGTCTCCTCTGAAGGATGGACAGACACCCCAGACATTGACCGTTGTTATGGCTTCCGAGTGAGATTGCTACATCATGCACGGTTCCCAGTGGAAGCTGGATCAAGGTGGCTTAAGCTCAACCGTGGATTGTTCCTCCATCTTAATTAATTCTTGATCAACGTTGTGCTCAGCCAGAAGAATGACTTCATTAGTGGGGAATGGAATTTGTTAACATATTGTCTGAAATGAGCTCATGGTGGGTTTTAGATGTGGTGTAAAGCTGTGTGGGGTCAATTGTTATTTCACAGCACGTTGAGCCAATAAATAAATATATTTGAAGAATTTCAAATAATTTATTCGAGTGACTTTTCTGCCTTTCTGGCTGAAGCTAGATCAATGTCCCATCACCCTGAGCAAAAATCACAGCATCTTGCAGAAGGAGGCAATTTGGCCCATCCAGCTTGTACTGGCTCTTTGAAACAGGGTGAGGGGATGGCAGATTTCCTTCGCTAAAGGACATTAGTAAAGCAGATAGATTTTCCCAACAATTGGCAATGGTTTTGTGGCCACCATTACTCAGGCTAGCTTTTTAATTCTCCATTTGATTATTTGAATTTAAGTTCCACAAGCTGCCATGGTAGAATTTGAACCTGCTGTCCCCTGGGCATTAGCCTAAGCATCTGGATTACTAGTCCAGTGGCATTAGGGGCTGCTTTAGCACAGTGGGCTAAATAGCTGGCTTGTAATGCAGAACAATGCCAGCAGCGTGGATTCAATTCCCGTATCGGCCTCCCCGAACAGGCGCCAGAATGTGGCGACTAGGGGCTTTACACAGTAACTTTATTGATGCCTACTCGTGACAATAAGTGATGATGATTATTATTATTACCACCCTGCCTCTGTCTCCCAGAAAAACCGCTGATGTTCTTCTGTATCAATCACCTTTTATTGTGTTTAATTCTGACTCTGACCTGGCATTTGTTGACACGGCCACTGTTGTCTTTGGGCACACTCCATTTTTGTTGCATTAAGTTGCTGCTGTATAGAAATATTTTTTTTGTAGGAACTCAACTGACTGACATCGGAAGGAGTCGGGGAAACAGAAGCAGTGCTTCTAGGAATCCTAACTGGATGCACCATTTTCAAACCGCTAGGTCTGGAAGTAACTTTCAAAATGTAAATTTGATGCTGTGCCCTGCAGTTGTCGAGAATGGAGTTGAAACTGTCCAAGGTTGAATCACTTTGGAGCTTCCACCCTGGAGGCAAAATAGACTTTAATCACATAGAGGACATGTTACTGAGGTCCTGGAGATGAAAGCAGTCGTTGCTTCAGCTCTTGGCACACTGTTTTACAATAAAATTCTTGAAAGAGTTGGGATTCAGTAATCCAGAGGCCCAATCCAATGCTCTGAAGTCATGGGTTCAAATCCCACCACAGCACCTGGTGGAATTTAAATTCAATTAATAAAATGAAATCTGGAATATAAAGCTAGCCTCAGTAATAATGTCTGCGATGACTACCATTGGTTGTCTTTAAAAAATCATCTAGTTCGCTGATATTCTTTAGGGAAGGAAATCTGCCATCCTTACCTGGTCTGGCCTACGTGACTCTGAAATGGCCAAGCAAACCATTCAGTTCAAGGATGATTCGGAATGGGCAACAAATACTGGCCTTGCCAGAGAAACCCCCATCCCATGGAAAAATTTTAAAAATTGTGTTTAGAGTCCAATACCATAATCAAAATTGTCTTCCTCTTTAGTTAATGAATGTCAGCTGGTCTAATGTGGTAACAATTCATGAGATCTGTGTGTGATTAGTGCATGGAGTACTTTGGAAGATCACTCGTGTTTGAGAATTTTCTGATGTTCCATTTTATTCTGTGTTCTCCCTTTCAGGACTTTTGCCACAACCACTGGCAAATGGATCTCCAAGAACTCCGGTGAGTAATGACTGATGGATTGTTAGGATGTTTGATGCCAGTAGGCAGCGTAATTCTAATTCCACAATCTGAATATTGTGGATGAAAAAATTCTTCTGCGGCTCTGTCCCTTCCATTTTAAATCCAGAAAATGTTCTCGCGTAGGAGTGCACAGAAAAAGGCCATTTAGCCTTGGTTCTTGCCCCACTTAAGGTCATTTCCATCTAACTCTTATCAGCATAACCTCTATTCTCTCCTTCCCCATATACTTGTCCAGCGTCCCCCTTAAATACATTTGCTTTAACCATTGCCTGTGATTCCACATTCCCATTGCTCTCCGGGTGAAGAATTCCTTACGCAATTTCTTTGTGTTTTTTTTATATGATGCCCTCAGTTTTGTTCCTGCCCCACAATCGGAAACTCTCTCTCTCTCTCTCTCACTCACTCTCTCACTCTCTCACTCTCTCACTCTCTCACACTCTCACACTCTCACACTCTCACACTCTCACACTCTCACACTCTCACACTCTCACACTCTCACACTCTCACACTCTCACACTCTCACACTCTCACACTCTCACACTCTCTCACTCTCACACTCTCACACTCTCACACTCTCTCACTCTCACTCTACTCTATCAAAACCCTCAATAATTTTACAACCTCTATCAACCCTCGGCTATAGATTTCAATAAAGCACCCATAATCCTAGAAGTATTCGGAGATTGTTCATAGTGGGACAGTGTGCAGTCCTTGCAAAGAGAGCACCATTCAGAGTGCCATGTCGGGAGGGGGGGTCAGGTAATGACATAGCTTCGCCATCACCATAACATCTAGAACTTTCCGACGGTAGCCAAATGATGCCATCTTCAAAACTAAATGTGGAGAGGGCAAAGTTTTGACTTTGTCTGAAGGTAAAATAGATGCTTTTTAATGCCAGGGCAATAGAAATGGACATGGGGAGAGTTGGATAACAGGCGGTTGAATCCATCTCCACCTCTCATCATCCAAAATCAAAATTACAATTTGCAAAATCACAAGTAAAATTTCCATTCTAGATCCCATGTACTTGATTGCAAATGTCTTGCTAAGCCACACACTAAGTGGAATTTAGTTGCTGCGATCGTCTTAGTCAGGAAGATCAGGCAAGGCAGGCACTTTAATGTTGAGCGCAGGTGTAACAATCCGCCACTAATTGCCACTTCGGGAAAGTTACAGGCCATTGCCAGAAGTGGGATAAAATTTTTGTTTTGAAATCTTGGAAATGCTGCAGGGGAGATGCAGGTCAGAAAGGGACACACAAATATTCAACTCAGCAAAAAAGGACAAGGAAAAGCAAACACATAACCAAAGGCTGCAAGGGAAATATTGGATGAAAGAACATGGTAGTAAACTTTCTACACCCAGCTCCAGGAAATGAAAGACAATATGGGCAGAACTGGCAGTGTTTCCACTTGCAGCTACAAACTTGCAACTTGTATAATTAACAAGCCAGAACCGATGGGGTCGGGACTACTACAAATTGTATACCGCCCCAAATCTAACTGATGAGCAAAGAAAACGAATGGCAGAGATTGTGAAAGCCTTGAACGAAAGCTTTGAATCCAAATTGAACACAACTTATGAACACTATGTATTCAATATTAGAGCCCAAGGGGACATTGGACAGTATGTGACTACAGTAACACAGCTTGCAGAATCGTGTAAATACAGACAGGTAAATGATGATCTGATGAAAGATTGAATACGAGACCCCCTCGGTGAGAGAAAGTGTACAGAAAGATGGGAAACTTGCACTCAGGAATATTATAGATGTGTAGAAATACGGATCTTGTAAAACATCCGTTAGGACATAGATATGGAAGAGCACACCAAGAGATATCGGGCCTAAAGAGCAGAGCAATCACAGGCCAAGGGCAGGATGTAAATACTGTGGAAAACATCATACAAAGTGTTAGGATACTGGGCCAAACCCCAACTTTTGTTAGGACACCAGATGAGAATCCCAAACAATTTTTCAATTTGTAAACACTGTGAGGAAAGGATGCTTCACTCAAGAGTGATGGCTCTGACCAATATGCGTCTTTTATGTTAAAACAAACTTTAATTTAAACACAGAAGTAACCACATTAATGTCAAATGAATAGCTTTATAATTATCAGTTAAACAGTTCTTAAACCTACGCCTGCCACTATTTCCAATGTAGCCCAATACAGTTCAAATGCCACTTCTTTAAATAAAGTTAACAAAACACGTTACTTATCTGTGTAGAAACTTTTGGAGAGAAATATTTTTGGAACAGATCCAGTATATTTCTCAACCTAACAGCATTTGGCGAAACTGCTGTTCAACTGAAATTCTACAACAGACTGCAAAACTAGACAGTCCTGGTTCCTCCCATTAATTACATCATCTGTATCCCACTGTGTTCCATGATCAGCTAGGACTAAATACAATCCTTCATAAATTATCTACGCTCCAGGGAATCTCCAGAAATCACAATATTATTCCATTAGTCCTTTATCTTTCACTAAGGTGGAGTTAGAATGAATGATTACCTCACCTCTTATGACTCTTAATTAGTAGACACGCTGCCTGTATGTATTTTAAACCAAGGTCTTTAACAATATTACTGAAACAGAATATAAAATATAACAATTTCTACATTCATCAAGAAAGGAAGAGAAGGATTCCCAGTGTGGGGAAAACAGTGTTTTAACTGCAAGAAGCTGATTCATTTTACACGCGTGCTTTGCTTGAAAGAAGCAAAATAAGCCTATACAGATGAGAGATATCAACAGAAGAGTCTGATGAAGCACTATACAATAGGTTGGGCCAGTCATGTCTACAGGTGATAAGTGGTTTGTGATTGTTACAATGATGACCGCAAGAGAGTTTCAAGTAAACCAACTATGATGACCGCAGGAGAGTTTTGAGAGAACCAAGAAGCATCAGATGGACATTAATGCAACATCACGGCCTTCGCAGACCTGTGAAAAGTGGCTCAACATGGTGATCCAGCAAGGAGGCCCTCAAAAGTATGGTTGAGGCCATATGATGGCACGATATTCACACCGGGAAGATAAATTAGTCAGAGAGCCCAATGCAACTGAGTTCCAGATCATAGCTGCAATATAACCACTAATCATCTCCGCTGAAGCAAGTTTAAAGCTTGAACCAGTAACCTTGAATGTGCCAACAGAGGGTTACAACCTGTCGTAGCGCACACCACCATTGACTGCTGAACAGAGGAAGACCAAGATATGTTTCCAGGATCTACCCGGAGAATATCATTTCAAATTAGATGTAAGTATAGAGCTGAGAAGTGTTCCAGCTGCCCTCAAGCATAAAAAACAAGATAGAGCTGGAAAATTATATTTTTTTTAGTTATAATCTTTATTGTAGGCTTCCATCAACACTGCAATGAAGTTACTGTGAAAATCCCCTAGTCACCACATTCCGATGCCCGTTTGGGTACATGGAGGGAGAATTCAGAATGTTCATATCTGGACTTGTAGGAAGAAACCGGAGCACCCGGAGGAAACCCACAGAGACACGGAGAATGTGCAGACTCTGCAGACATTGACCCAAGCCGGGAATCGAACCTGGGACCCTGGCGCTGTGAAGCAATAGTGCTAACCACTGGATTAGGAGCATGAAACAACCTGTAAAGTTGCAAGTATGGCTAGACCAAAGGATCGAAATAAAGTGCTGAAGAGATCTCTTTACCCCATGCCAGCCATTGAAGGAGTGTTGCTGCAATTTGCCATTTTTACCCTGATTTTTACCCTGAAGGATGGTTACTGGCAAGTGAAGCTGGATAAAAGCAGCAACTTTCTAACTACATTCTGGATGCCGATTGAGAGATTCAGATGGTCGCACATAATATCTGGTATACCCACGGTTCCAGAAGAGTATCATCGCAGACAGCACGAGATCTTCTACTTGTCTACGGATGTGCAGACCCAATGGAAGAAGCCATAGCTGACCATAATCTGAATTCAATATGACTGCTAGAGCAAGCTCATCAAATGAACCTAGTTGAAGAAGAAAAGAATTGTAATTGAAGATGCCTGAAGTCAAGTACATAGGTCCTGTGCTGAGAGTAAAAGGCCTTTGCCTGCATCCTGACAAAGTGAGAGCTGTAGAAGCGATGAACAGATGTGAAAACAAGATATTTGCCATTGCAAGCTCACCGCCAAGCATGTGCAGTGGAATCAATTGACTAGTGACAACAATGCTAAGGTACACCTGAGGGAAGGAGCAGTGCTCCGAAAGCTAGTGTTTGAAACAAACCTGTTGGACTTTAACCTGGTGTTGTAAGATGTCTTGCTGTGCTCCCCCCAGTCCAACATCCAGGTACTATGACTTCAGTGATGAAGCCACTTGTAACGTGATGCAAATGAGCTAGGTGTTGGAGCAACCCTAATGCAGCAAGGGCAATGAGTTGTATTTGCCTTCTCAGCATTAATGCAAATGGAACAACGCTACACCCTGATCCAGAAAGAGTGCCTGGCTATTTCTTTTGCTTGTGAGCATTGTAGGAGACGAGGGAAAATAGGTGCAGGAGGAGGCCATTCAGCCCATCGAGCCTGATCTGCCATTCAGTATGAGCACCTCAATGCCTTTCACACCCACTATGCCCAACAAGATGTAACTTACCAAAGTGCTATAAGAAGTAGTAGTGGTGCTGACAATGGCAAAAATCAAGACACGTGATCTGCGCGGCAAGAAAAAGGAGGAGCTACTGAAACAGCTGGATGACCTCCAGGTCAAACTCTCCCAGCTCCGTGTTGCTAAGGTAACTGGAGGAGCTGCATCCAAGCTATCCAAAATCCGTGTCGTGCCCAAGTCTATTGCAAGACTGTCATCAATCAAACAAAAAAAGAGAACTTGAGAAAATTCTACAAGGGCAAGAAGTACAAGCCTTTGGACCTGCGACCAAAGAAGACCCGCGCCATGCATCGTCGACTAAACAAATATGGAGAGTTTGAAGACCAAGAAACAGCAAAGGAGAGCGTCTGTATCCCATGCGCAAATTTGCTGTAAAAGCATAAATGTTCTGCCATAGAAGATATTAAGTTTAAGAAAAGGGGGGAAAAAAAGTAGTAGTAAAGGATGGCCTGTGAACATTGTTATCCCCAAGGAGTAAAGCCATCAAGGAAGTAAACTGAGAGCAAGGCAGGCGAGAGAGAAGTGCTCTGCAGATCAAATGTGAGCAATGAAATTAAGGACCATGTTGGCCAGTGAGGTGCCTGGAACAAGTACAAGTTAAACAAGCTATATAGCTTTTGATGACTCATGGCATCCCAGACAGGCAGCATAGTGGTTAGCACAGTTGCTTCACAGTTCCAGGGTCCCAGATTCGATTCCCAGCTGGGTCACTGTCTGTGTCGAGTCTGCGCGATCTTCCTGTGACTGCGTGGATTTCCTCCAGGTGCTCCAGCTTCCACCCACAGTCGAAATCCAAAGATGTGCGGGTTAGGTGGATTGAGTAGGATGCTCTTTGAGTAAGGGCTGGTGCAGACTCAATGGGCCAAATGGCCTCCTTCTGCACTGTAAATTCTACGATCTATGAATGAAGCTAGGAGTAGACCTCTCTCAGGAATATATTTATCTTATCTTTGTCGTCTACTATTCTGACTGCTGGATGGTATATCAGCTGACTTCAGTGACAGAAGAAATAGTAGAAGGCCTGAAAGCACATTATAGTTGTTACAGCATTCCAGACATTGCGATGAGTGGCAATGGCCCTCAGTTCATGAGTGAAGAATTCAGGTGTTTCACAAAGGATTGGGAAATGCACATCATCTCTGCACTCTTCCCAGTTAAATGGAAAGGCTGAGACAGCAGCAAAATATGCCAAAGGAATAATCGATATCGAGCGAATCTAGCACAGACGTATGCAAGGCAATCCTTGAGTGGAGTACTAGCCTGACTATGGAAAGTAGCCCAGTTCAAAGACTAATGCGTCACAAACAAGCCATTCTTCCAATAGCAAAAAAAGCTACTGAAGCAGAGGCGGACTTGCATGAAACACAGCGCTGCAGCGCGAGGCTAAAGCCAATGTGGGGTCCCATACAGAGAGGTGACTATTGTGGTGAGAACACCATGGGAGCACCAATAAGAGCTATTTACAGATGGGCTCATTCTCAGCAGGCAATGCAGAACAACATTGGGCTCTGATTGTGGACTTCCCTTTATAGCAGGCAAACAGTTTGCTCAATGTTGAAAGGTGGTGGAGCCTTTGATCTGTTCAGACACACATCACACGCGGAGGTGATGCTGGCCCACAGTTATCAAGGGAAGCAGTGAGGTGACTTTTAACCTCCAGGCCAGGGCTGAGTGGGTCAAGCAACCAAACGAGGAACAGAGGTCAGGTCAGATAAAGCCAGCGGCAACCAGCCAGGGGCACACCCGCGGTCGTCGAGGCTCCAGGCCCAGCCACCCCAGCGAGATCAGAGAGGTAAGCAGTCGACAGATGGGAAGGCCAGGCATTATAGTTTTCGGGGAGCAGTAGCCAGCAGGGTGACTTGACCAGGCAGAAACTGGAGTGGTGAAGGTGAAAGAGCAGAGGCTAGACCAGATAGACAGCAGTCAGCCAGAGGCACGCGGTCATCGAGGCTCAAGGCCAGGCCACCCAAGCCGAGAGGTGAGCAATCGTGTGGTGTGAAGACCAGGCAAGTGCCGGCATCGTGGTTGTCGGGAAGCAGTGGGGTGACTCGGCCAGAGCCAGAGGTCAGGCTAAGTGAGAGGGCTGGGTGGCAACTGGACTGGCGAGGGCTAGTGAGCAGATGCCAGGCCAGATACCCAGCAGCTGCAAGCCAGGAGCACATGTGGTCCTTGATTCATTTAAATATATGTTCACTGGATTCACCCGGCGCCTAGGGAATGTTTAGAACAGATCCACACGATCATGGACAAGTCTTAATGGTAACTAGAGCATGCCTCCCAGGCTATTAGAGACCTCTGGGTGGTTGGGACAGGAGAGGGTGGTATCCTGACACTCCCTGTGGACAGGGGAGTACCCTGGCACTCCCTTTGGTGTGGCCACCTTTACATTGCCACCCAGACACCCTGGCACTGCTACCCTTGCACAGCACCAGGAGTCTGGCCTAGGGGCGGGGGGGGGGGGGGGGGGGGGGGGGGGGCTTGCCGGGTTGAGGGGAGGGGGGGGGGGGATTCCAACAGTCCTTCCGTCAGAAAGTTGGGGTGGGTGAGGACGGAGGGCAGAGAATAGATTAGATACAGTTTGTAGGTCAGAAGGGCCAAGATCTACTATGGGAGTCCTTGGCCATCGAGACATATGCTGGTTCTTCAATTGCAGGGGATTATGATGAGTGCCTTGGCTAGCAAATAGTGCTATATATTTCTAAACACCATGTGACATTTTTCTGCACAATTGGTGCTGTATAAATGCAGGTTTTTGTTGCACACGTGTTAATATTTCTTACCTATTTTTGCAGTTCAATTTTAACAATGTTAAATTGCTGACCAATTGGATTTAAGGGGATCGTATTTTAGACTTGTTGCATTAAGTGCCACCAATTGTACAACGTGACAATTGTGAAATTGCAATTAGCAGCACAGGTTAATTGTTGTACCAATGCTGGTAAAGCAGTGGATGTAGTGTACATGGATTTTAGTAAGGCATTTGATAAGGTTCCCCATGGTAGGCTTATGCAGAAAGTAAGGAGGCATGGGATAGTGGGGAATTTGGCCAGTTGGATAACAAACTGGCTAACCGATAGAAGTCAGAGAGTGGTGGTGGATGGCAAATATTCAGCCTGGATCCCAGTTACCAGTGGCGTACCGCAGAGATCAGTTCTGGGTCCTCTGCTGTTTGTGATTTTCATTAATGACTTGGATGAGGGAGTTGGAAGGGTGGGTCAGTAAATTTGCAGACGATACGAAGATTGGTGGAGTTGTGGATAGTGAGGAGGGCTGGTGTCGGCTGCAAAGAGACATAGATAGGATGATAGGACATAGATAGCACAGCAGAGCTGGGCTGAGAAGTGGCAGATGGCGTTTAATCCTGAAAAGTGTGAGGTTGTCCATTTTGGAAGGACAAATATGAATGTGGAATACAGGGTTAATGGTAGGGTTCTTGGCAATGTGCAGGAGCAGATAGATCTTGGGGTCTATGTTCATAGATCTTTGCAAGTTGCCACTCAAGTGGATAGAGCTGTGAAGAAGGCCTATGGTGTGCTAGCGTTCATTAGCAGAGGGATTGAATTTAAGAGCTGTGAGGTGATGATGCAGCTGTACAAAATCTTGGTTGGGCCATATTTGGAGTACTGTGTGCAGTTTTGGTCGCCTCATTTTAGGAAGGATGTGGAAGCTTTGGAAAAGGTGCAAAGGAGATTTACCAGGATGTTGCCTGGAATGGAGAGTAGGTCTTACGAGTATAGGTTGAGGGTGCTAGGCCTTTTCTCATTAGAACGGAGAAGGATGAGAGGTGACTTGATAAGAGGTTTATAAGATGATCAGGGGAATAGATAGAGTAGACAATCAGAGACTTTTTCCCCGGGTGGAACAAACCATTACAAGGGGACATAAATTTAAGGTGAATGGTGGAAGATATAGGGGAGGGATGTCAGAGGTAGGTTCTTTACCCAGAGAGTAGTGGGGGCATGGAATGCACTGCCTGTGGAAGTAGTTGAGTCGGAAACATTAGGGACCTTCAAGTAGCTATTGGATAGGTACATGGATTACAGTAGAATGCTGGAGTGCATATTGATTTGTTCTTAATCTAGGACAAAAGTTCGGCACAACATTGTGGGCCGAAGGGCATGTTCTGTGCTGTATTTTCTATGTTCTAATGCTTTCCAAATGTTCCATTTCTGTGAAAAGCAAATACCGTTTTGCCTGTGAACACACTTCTGGGGGTGCAAATCTCGCAAAGATGGTAAATCTTGCCAAATTGCAATACAGCAAAATTTAACTGTGCCTAACAGTAATTCACTTACTACTTACTGGAATGAAAGTTTGCTAAGCACAAATCTCCTGAGTAGACGTTGGGCATGAGGAGAGCAAGCAGTAAATGTGCGCTGCTCCGCACTTGCAGTGACCTAATTAATTTGGATCAGTCAGAGAGAAAAGAGGACCCCTTGCCTGAAGATAAATGTGACTAAAGTGAATTATCCTGCATTGGCTGACAGCAGGGCTATCAATTTTCCTGAGTGAAAATTGATCTAATTTGAAATGAATTCATTCCACATGGCAGAAAGCGATGGAATGTTGACCTGTGAAGGATTCCAGTCTTTCAAAAGGGCAAATGAGGAGCACTAATCATTGTGGTAGACTGCACCAGGCTACATACAGCCTCTCTCAGTGCTCATATATAACTAATGCAGGTGACAGATAATGGCATGCATGTCATTTTAGGTCTTGTGACGTGTACCTGTTACAGAGCACACCATCACTTTCAAATTTAGAGAGTTTTAATTTGATTTTATTTTTTCCTCTACAAATTACTGGAGAATCCTCTTCCTCACTAGAATGAGTTAAAATGTACTGGCTTTGACATTATTTTCTTCATTTAGCAGTTGGCCAAAATGAATTATTTTGAACTTTCTAGCAAGGTGAGATACAATGAGGGTGCATGTTTGCTGAAACGAGACTGTAATTAAAAACCCAGTTCCCCATAAATTAGAGCAAGCTTAATTGTAGGGCTTGGTATTCTTCGGCTCTTTGGGGGTGTTTCATATTGTATCGAGAGCGGTGATTATTTCTAAGAGTATCTCGCGTTTTCTTCACATGGCTGCACACAAAAGTCTAATCAGACCTTTAAATGAAATTTATTTAGTTAAATTATAGGAATTATAATCTAAGGAGACTCTAATAATATGAATTGTATTGCAGAAGCATCCCAATTTAAAAAAAACATAAAATGCTCTTGTGATATGAATACAATTGGAGCAGTGCCCTAATTAAAGTTGCAAAGCCAGGTTCTGTTTTGAAGCAGTTTTACTTCCATGACGAGCATCAAAATTAGAAACCTGGATCCTAAGGCATTTGAATTAAAACTTACTTTCAGAGTAGAATTTTACATTCTACTTATTCAACTACATGATATGTAGAATTTGCAGCACAGACATGGACGTTACGTGGAATATAATGTCCAGTGAGTCGTCTCCTGCCTCTCGTCGACTCCCCCCAATCAGCATATCCTTCTAATGCTTTCTCCCAAGTAAGAAGTCTTACAACACCAGGTTAAAGTCCAACATGTTTGCTTCAAACACTAGGTTTTGGAGTACTGCTCCTTCCTCCGGTGAATCCACATTCACCTGAGGAATCCACATTCACCTGAGGAATCCACATTCACCTGAGGAAGGAGCAGTGCTCCGAAAGCTAGTGTTTGAAACAAACATGTTGGACTTTAACCTGGTGTTGTAAGACTTCCTACTGTGCTCACCCCAGTCCAACGCCGACATCTCCACATCATTTCTCCCAAGTGTTTTTCTAGCCTCCTCTTAAACCGCACCTACGCTACTCAACTCCATCATACCCTGTGGTAGCGTGTTCCACATTCGAATCGCTCTCCACTTAACACGTTTCTCCTGAATTCCCTATTGAATTTATTAGTGACTACCCCTCATTTTGGACATGCCTATCCTATTCAAAATTTTAAAGATGTTGCTCACAGCCACCAGCCTTTTCTTTGCCAATCAGTTAGACCGGTTATTGCTCTCTTTTTTTTTATGTGTGTGTATTCATAAGTTCATAAGATATCGGAGCAGAATTAGGCAATTTGGCCCATCGAGTCTGCTCCGCCATTCTATCATGGCTATGTTCCTTTTAACTATATTCCTATTTATCTTCTCTACCATTTTTCTGAACCCATGCAGATGAAAGGAGACCTAGACAATGATCCATTTGCAGAGAGCGGATTGAATTTAAGTCCCACAGCGGCTGAGACCAGAGAGAAAATGCAAGCGAAACGCAAGAACAAGAGGGCCCCTCCGATGGACTGGAACAAGAAGCATGAAATTTTCAGCAACTTTTAAGCTGAATGGATTGTCCCATTTGAACTCTTCGGTTTCCCCTGACCTTCAGCAAGAGTTAACATCCTCACTCCATTGATATTTGTTTCCTCAGCGCCTCAATAGCAGAGGATTAAAAGAAAATACCCGTTAATATGATCATTAAAAGACTGTGACCAAAGCTTTACCTTTTTACATGCCAGCTGCTTATTTGCTTTATGCTTAAGGTATATCTTGCATATGATTTGTCGTAGCGCAGTTTTAATCGTGCGGGCGAACAGACGAGATGCTTTCCACCAGCTTTTTGTGTTTGTTGCTTAATTTCTTTTTTAAACTTGAGCTGAGAATTAACTTGAGCTGAGTTTTGATGGTGCAGCCAGCCTTCATTACAGGACAGAATAACTGGATTATGTCGACAAGAATCGTGTGAGACTTGCTTGGTCGAATAACCTCCAGGCTAATAACCTACAAGCTACCATTGCCTCCATTCGAGCACCATGTCTCGTACGTATTTCCAGAGCTGCCTGGCTAAAAATGTCTTAGCTTACCTGGTCTTGTCTTTTGACGCTCTCGTGGGTTTCACCAGATGGTGTTTGAAATGCAAAAGTCTTGTCGAATTTGGTGGCAATTACAAAATGTGAGATGGGTAAAGAGGGGAGGCAAGGACAGATGCAATCTTCCTGAGCATTACAGCCTCAGTGTAAGACAATATATAGAGGAACCATTTTACTGCGCATCAGAATGGTTTGATTTCTTTTTGTATGCTAACTGCTGTTTTAAGCAGCGTTGAAAATATTTTTACATTCCCCGCCCTCCACCTCCAACCTTGCAACATCTTCACCAGATTTATATTGATAGTAATGAGTTACTTCAAGCAGTAAAATTTGAGAGCTAATTATGGAGATTAAATGTTGGCTTCTGGCACATTGGCACATCACTGTTTTAAGTTGACGAGAGAGGGGAGGTACATTTTAATGCCGTCACTGGGTAGCTATAAATAAACACATGCTTCACAATGCATTTAAATCGACTGACAGTACAGAATCGACTGGCAGTACAAAAATAAGAAGAAATTTTAAGTTTTAGCGACAAAAGTGTAATGATAGTGGCACGAACACTGACGTGGTCAGCATCCAGGTCGGTCCCCTTTATTAAGTATAGTAATGCAATCTGTTTAAACACAGTATTCTAAGAGTCCCTTGCAGGAGCACTAAGGAGGTGAAGGGATTTGGGGGGGGAAAAATGGGGTGTGATTATCTAAGGTGGATTTCCTGTGTTGCTTGAGGATTGTAAAGGGTAGTGGACTAGTACGTTTTGAGGATGCTCCAGATTGTGACCAGCTCCTGCTTGGATTAATTTTCCCTCTATTACCTTTTAATACTTTCCAGCCAGGAATACCGAGAGCAAAATCGTTAATTTTCTTATTTGACCTGCATGTTCTGGATGCAGCAGGCTGCAATTCTTGGATAATATATTTTTGTCACTAGCGTCAACTCTTAACGTATCCCTCCTGGAACGCACAGTGGCTCTCTATTTCCAACTTTGTATACAGTACTTTAATGAACCTTATTCACACAAGGCCAAAATCTAGGTGCCACATTTTGCATAGCCTCCTACGTATTCAAGGTAGAAAATAACCAGAAGCATTGCATAGGGGGCTAACGGTGGAGTCTGTAACACTGTTTGAGGTTCACGTGGATCTTGTAAGTTTTGGAATGAAACATGCACGAGCATTCAACAAATCTTTTGATATATAAAACCCAGAAAATGCTGGAAACATTTGGGTCAGGGGTCATTTGCAGTAGGGAAACCGGGTTTGCATTTCAGGTCGATTACTTTTCGCTGGAACACTTCATTCAATTCTGCCACTCGATCACTAACCTGAACTCAGTACCTCTCTCCAGAGGCACTGTCTGATCAAATGGGTGTTTTCCAGCATTTTCTTTTCATGTTCATTTTTAATTTCCAGCATCCACGGGATTTTTATTTTGATGTACTACTAGTTTGAAGTGCTGGAAAGAATGGGGCTTGAAAAATTAAAGTATCTCTAAAGAAAAGGAAAGATGATTGTGGGCAGTAGCCAGCAGCGAGAGGTGGAATGTGTTAATCAGCATGACAACCATCTATGTCGATAGGAACTGAATAATCTTTTGCTTTCTAGCTGAATACTTTGCAGTCAATAATGCAAGATAAATAGCAACTTGAAGGAAAGCACGTAAACCTTTATATAAACAGGCACATTTCTGATACCAGTGATTTGTGCAGTCGTTACACCTTCTACTTCTGAGAATCTAGTTTTGAAAATCTCATGAGCACATTGCAGTAACTTGTATAATACCCTGTCTTTTGTGTATACTGTATATTGTTAATAAATGTATTTCAGCATGACAACGTTGACTACTTTTGGCTCATTGAATGGGGTTTGGGTGGCATTCCGACGAACAAGTCTTTTTACCGTCCCCTGTCAGGTGTGAACCGGACAATAGCTTACGTTCATATAGAGCCTTTAATAACACTTTAATAAAGCAAATGTGCCAACTCCCAAGGCGGGAATTGAACCCGGGCCCCTGGTGCTGTGAGGCAGTGGTGCTAGCCACTGTGCTGCCCACTGGATTTGTTTGTGTTTGCAATTTGTATAGTAAGAGGAGGAGGTTGAGAAATCCAGAAACGATGTCCTGACTACTTGTGATGATTTTACAGCAAAGTAAATGTTTGTTAAGAATTAGAAAAAAACAATGAAATGAAATAGAATGGCAGTTAGAGTAAGGCAATGGCTTCACACACTGCCAAACCTTTAAACAGTCCTTAATGTAACTGCTTCCAGAGCTAACCTCCCCCGAATCTATTCATCATCACCGGTTTTAAGATCTATAAAAATCCAGTAACTTTTAGCACACATTTTCTTTTTGGGGTTGCTCTGGGGCTAACCAGCAGTTGGCCGTTCAAACGTGGCTTCATTCACACTGACTACTGGAGTTAACCAACTGTTCCTGCTAATGGCTGTGATCTAAAACCGTTCCCTTCATAAGTTTCATTATCCCCTTAAATCAGCGCCACCTTATGCTGAGGAATCCTGAGGAATTTCCTCCTCCAGGATTTCACCCGAGGAAGGAGCAGTGCTCCAAAAGCTAGTGATTTGAAACAAACCTGGTGGACTTTAACCTGGTGTTGTTAGACTTTTTACTGTGCTCACTCCAGTCCAATGCCGGCATCTCCACATCATGGCTATCTCTCTCCAGCCAGCAGCGCTACTCGCCCTATCTCAAAGCTGTCCTTATCCCCAGTTTTATTTCATTCTTTGTCTCATCTGCCGCCTTAACAAGACATTTTTTCTCTTCCTTTCAGGTGTTCTGGAACACAAGCGCCAACAACTGGATACCATTTCCCATTCACCCCTTCTCATCCTTTGGACCCCATCATTTCTAACCATCCATCATCTCCAGTATGCCATGTATACACCATACCCAGTGACCTTTTTGCCAGTAGCATATTCTGATATATTAATGTGCCACCATCATCACCCTCCTGTTTATCTCCATTTACATTCCCTTTGTCTTTCTGTTCATGACATCTGTCAATCTCCACCTATCGCTGACTCTATCCAGCCGCACTGCTCCACGCACTCCCCACAACAGTATAAATTTGACCCTATTTCCAGTTCTCTCTCGTTTTGACAGTCATCCAGACTCAAAATGTTAGTTCCCTTCTCTCCCCACAGATGCTGTCAGACCTGCTGAGATAGTCCTGTCTTTTCTGTTTTTGTTTCAGATTCCAACATCTGCAGTAATTTCCTTTTATCACCTTGAATATGTTCTTTCCCTTTGATCTCTCCATTGTCTCACCCAATTTCTTTAGACCTAATCGCTCCCAGAATTGGTTAAATTAATCTCTTTACTTTAGAATTTAAAAAACATTTTATTCATACCGTACCTATGACACCTATTCTTTCACACCGTCTCTTTTTGAATCACAACAACCTATTCAAATCTATTCCTGTTCTGTGCCCATCCCTACTAAATTGCTTTAGGCAGACATCTCTTTGAAGTCTTGCTGGGCTCATTAACAGGCCAGTGGAGGGATCTTCTGGCTTCCCCCCCCACCCCTAAACTTGATGGCCATTTGCTTTGCTCGCCTACCGCACTGTCAGGGAACCCGTAGCGGGAGGTCACCTTCAGCAAGACCGGAAAGTTGCGCAGACGGAAAGGGCCAAAACATTTCCAACCCAAGTTCACAAAGTCTCCTCTGTTAGGACCCTGAGTGAGAACCCACTATTTTCAAATTGTAAAACTGTGAGGAAATGTTACACTACCACAGACGTGATAACACTGACCACTAGATATCTTTTATGTAAGAACAAACATTAATTTAATCACAGAATTAACCACAGTTACAACAGTTCAGTAAAGAAGAAACTTTAACTTCCTTGATGTGCCATTATATTTTAATTAAACCAATATATATAAAATACCTTTAACAACCAGGTGTTTACTTGCTTTTCATTGCGCAGAATCTTTGGAGAGAACATTTCATGACCAAACTGAAACACCTGTTCAAATGAAAGTTCTAGGACAAACTGCGTTTTCAGACAGACCTGGCTTGCCCCATTAACTACAGTAGGCAGGATTTACCGGCATTCACGTCAGCGAGAAATTCTGGTCCCACGCCGATACACGGGTTACTCGATGACGAAGGGTGCTGTCAACGGGAAATCCCATTGACAATGACGGGACTGGTAGATCCACTGCAGGCTGCCTCCCCCGCCGAACAAAACTAGGTGGGCTGGTTAGTAAATCCCACCCGTCATCCATACCCAAAGCATATGCCATTGTTTTGTCGCTTCTTACAAGTTGTCCCTTGACTTGTTTAGCCAACCAGGTGTCCTTCAAACATAAACAATGTTCCATTATCTACCTATCTTTAAACAAGTAAATGGTTCCGAAGATCTGTAAGCAGAACACTCCACCTGCAAATCAATGAATACCTTCACTTTTATGACACCTTAATCACACTCTAGCAGTCACACTGCCTGTATGCATCTTAACCCAGATTTTAATAATACTGCAAAAATGATTTTTTTTGCATTGATCATACCTGCCTTGCCTATCACTCATACACTCCACCAGTTTTTTAAAATTCTGAATATTACCAACCGAAAATAATCCAATCTCTCGGGTTGTTCTGACACAATTCCATGACACTTGGTCAAACAGATTTTAAGGACCGATTTGTGGGTTGAGACAGTGTAGAATTGGAGCTTAGGGCCCAGGCAACTGACCACAGGCCCCTAACAGTGAAGCAATGGAGGGGTGTAAGTGCACAGGATTGAGGGAGTGCAAAGATCTTGGGGGGGGGGGGGTTACTGTTAGACTGGATTATGTGTGATGGGGGGGGGGGGGTTACTGTTAGACTGGATTATGTGTGATGGGGAGGGCAGAGGTCATGTTAGCCTTTCGTGGATGTTTTATTTCACTTCCTTTTTCATTCCAGCAAGAATTGTGTCTGGGGGGATGATGAGTAGAATCTGTACGAGTGAATGTGAATGGGACAGAACATAAGTTTCCCCCACCGCTCACCAAAATAAAGAAAGGGTTACTTACTGCTGTTTTCTTCTGATCAGCAGCCTGAAATTTGCAAGAGATTTTTCCATTTTCTCATTGCTGGAAAAAGTGATGCCGACAATTCCTTTTCAAGCGGAGAGAATCGGTTCACTGTCCTGCATCTGCCTGAAACATCTGTTTCTCTCAATTATTGCCACACCAAAGAAAAATGTTCTGAGTGCGATGAGATGCTATAGAATTGCAAATGATTTTCTCTCTCTGGGCAGTAGGCTCACAGGCAGGTGAAATATTCCTCACGATCGAATCTGCACAGAGGCCATTCGATAGTATTACCAACTTGGATTAAATGTGACCCTGGAGGTTTCATCACAAGTTGTCCCCACGCCCCAGTGTTGGTTGGCCAACACACACACATCATGGCCCACTGCCTTCCTCTGCCAGTTGGAAAGCAAAAAGACTCCTTTCCCAATTGAATAACGTTGGCCTGTCAGCCTAATGGCCGACATTCTTATCAACATTCTTATGTCCAGAGAAAATGAAAAAAAAAAACTTTTAATGTCCTGTGGATTTTTCTCTAGGTTTGCACACATCAGTGTCCTTGAGCTTGATGTTAAATTCCTGGAGACTCCAGGACAATTCTGGAGGGTTGCCAATTCCCACCATTTGGCCCATCACGTGTGCTGCCAACTCTTTGAACGAACGATGCAGTGCTGGCCATAGCTCTCCTTCATAATTTGCAGATTGTGCATTATTACAGTTATTCTGTGACCATGTTGACAGAATCCCTGGAAATCCAGCTCAGTGAAAATACTCCAATAATAAGCGGCTGTATTTATTTGGGGGAGAATCTTCCAACCATGTCGAAGCACCCTGGGATGTCGACAGCTCTGATTTTTATTGGCACACAGACCGACGATCTCACTTGTTACCAACCAGCTGGTACTGCCAAAGGCTTTCTCCTGTCGTGATTCAGGAATGTTGGGGATTTGCCAGTCTGTGGCTGGTTGGCAGCCAGAGACTTTTTAAGTTTGGAGCACATGGAGTATAATTCCGAATTCTTTGCAATTGTTTGCTGTGATGCCCCCCTCCTTTAAAGAGATGTTTTTTTACCCCTCAACCCAGGAAAATGTGTGTAAAAGCACTTGAAATCATATTCTCTGTTGTGATTATCAAGTTCATTTTAAAAAGTGAAACAAAATGGAACTGCGAGATTAAAAATACAGGGCAAGGTCTTTTTTAAAAAGTTGATGCAACATGTAACCGTTATGTTTGAACACGATGTTGGACAGAACAGTTTATTTTTCAAGTTGGAAATGTTAATCCAAACAGGAAGATTAAAAAGAGATTTTTTTTTTCCCCTGGTGATTCTCAACAATGGGATCTCCCTTTTCCTCTCAGCTCTGACTGACCTCGGGTTATGGCAGATGAGCAAACACGACCAATTTGCAGAACCCGCTCCGATTACAGGAATTCTCGTCAACTGTGTTTACATTCCCTCCAATGAGCCTGTCCATGTTAGAACAGCAGTTGCAAGAAATCAGTGTGTGTCCGGTGTAGAGATTACTGGCCCGTTTCCTAGTGCTTTGCATTTTGTGTTTCGGCTATCTCCCAATAGAAGATGCGAGTAATAAACGCTGGCCTAGCCAGCGAAGCCCACATCCCTTCAATGAATAAAAAGCGTTTAAATAATCAAATTTGAAAAATGACCTGTTTAATCTTAATAATAATAATCTTTATTGTCACAAGTAGACTTACATTAACACTGCAATGAAGTTACAGTGAAAAGCCCTGAGTCACCACACTCTGGCGCCTGTTCGGGTACATGGAGATTTGAGAATATCCAATTCACCTGACAGCACATCTTTTGTGAGGAAACCGGAGCACGCAGAGGAAACCCACACAGACACGGTGAGAACGTGCAGACTCCACACAGACAGTGACCCAAGACGGGAATTGAACCTAGGACTCTGGTGCTGTGAAGCTACAGTGCTACCCACTGTGCTACCGCGCTGTCCGAGTGGGTAAAGGTTTTTTTTTAAGGGATTGATATCTTTTACATGCGCTGTGATATATTCCTCGTTAAAATAAGGATTGGTTAAAAATGTTTTGCAGTGATACGAATGGGGTCGATGTGGCTTTAATGGCTCTTCCATTAATACTCCAAATGTTCTAACTTGGGGATCTTCTTTCTCATCACATTGAAAATGAGCCTTCTGTGCAATGTTAGATTCACAGATATGGTGCCAGAACAGGGAGGGAGGGACTATAACTGCAGTAAAATCTTTATTATTTGGCACACATAGGGAATGGGTGGTGTCAGCTAATTGAAAATATGCTGGTCAATGGAGCAGTCCATTGACGAATGGAATGCATAGAATCACTAAAGTGCAGGAGGAAACCATTCAACCCATTGAGTCCACACCAACCCGACCCTCTGAAAGAGTATCCTATCCCCATAACCCCACTTAACCTTTGGACATCTAAGGGGCAATTTAGCATGGTCGATCTACCTAACCAGCACATCTTTGGACTGTGGAAGGAAACCAGAGCACCCAGAGGAAACCCACGCAGACGACACTGGGAGAAGGTGCAGACTTCACAGTCACCCACCCAAGGCCAGAATCTAACCCGGGTCTCTGGCAGTGCTAACCACTGTGTCCCTGTGCTGTCTGTTTTGCAGAGCAAACTTGCAACATGAATTCATATGTAAGTATTAGGGAAATAAAGAGCAGTATTCTTACATTCAACAATATATTAAAACATAAATTGAAGTATAAAAAATACAGTATACAGGTAGGGGTTCTGGAGAACTATGCAATTGCTTCCAGTTTCATAAAGTGATGATTCGTATTCAGGGAACATCAGAAATTCCGGTTAGTGGAGAATTTCGGTGGGTAGAGTTCCAGATAAATCAAAGTTTACTTGTGTTAGGAGAGGCTACCATCTCGTGGCTCTCTTTTTCAGAGAGAATACTGGGCAAAGGGCTAACAGGCAGTTAAAATTATTAAGACCTTTTGATTAATAATAATCTTTATTATTGTCACAAATAGGCTTCCATTAACACTGCAAGGAAGTTACTGTGAAAAGCCCCCAGTCGCCACACTCCGGTGGCAGTTCGGGTACACGGAGGGAGAATTCACAATGTCCAATTCACCTAACAAGCACGTCTTTCAGGACTTGTGGGAGGAAAGTGGAGCGCCCAGAGGAAACCCACACAGACACAGGGAATACGTGCAGACTCCGCACAGACAGTGACCCAAGCCAGGAATCGAACCTGGGACCCTGAAGCAACAGTGCTAATCACTGTGCTACCGTAATAGAACATAGAACAGTACAGCACAGAACAGGCCCTTCGGCCCTCGATGTTGTGCCGAGCAATGATCACCCTACAAGCCAACGTACCCATCCTATACCAGTAACCCAACAACCTGGGACCCTGGAGCTGTGAAGCATTTATGCTAACCACCATGCTACCGTGCTGCCCAATGAGTGGATGACAAGATGTTTCCATTTTTAAATAGGAAACCAAAGCTAGGGACCATAAATACAAGATGCTCACTAATTAACCAGTAAGAATTTAAGAGAAATGTCTTCTATTGTAGAATGGATAGAATGTGAGCGTATTTGCTTGATGTTGCCACATAGTTGTTGGGACGAGTCGGAGCGACGCCTTGTGAGGGGATGCTACATAAGTACATGAGATGAAGGAGTGGAAGAATCTGCTGCTAGTGAGATAAACTGGGTGGAAAGAGGCTTGCAGGAAACATAACCATCAGCACAGACCAGTTGGGCTGAATGGCCTGTAAATTCTATGCAGGTCTTGTTGCCCTATTCTAATTTATTATTTCCTCCAAAGGATGGAGCTTTTGGTTTCTCATTCTTTTACCATTCATAACTCAAGCTTGGAGCCAACTAAATAAACTATTTAATTTATAGAGCTTCTTTTAAGATGTTCGGCCAGCTTTTGGCCATTCAGATTAGCTTTTCAGTAACGAGAATGCAAGCTACACGTTTTTATTAGTGAAAAGTCAGAATAAAGAACTATTCGCTTCAGCAAATGTGAAATCATATATTGGTTGCAGCCAGGCCACGTTATGGCTGGAAACATCAAAAATGTTCAGTTAACTTAAGATTACTTTATAATTGGCAATGCGCCAAGAGTTGGCTGAACCCATTCATAGAAAGTTAAGTCAATAAATCTTGTTTTGAAATTTTGGAAAAATAATGTCCATTCATCTTCATTTTTAACATTTTATTTCCTTGTACAAAATGGATTTCTTGTTTGTAGCTTGACATCATTGTACTTTCTTTAGTTGACTTAGTAACAATACAACAACCCCCCCCCCCCGCATCATCCCGTGCACAGCCACCCCAGACCTCAGCTGAGAGATAAGGCACTGAACAATTCCGGCACATCCCACATCGCTACGTTTCGGATTTGCATAGGCCTGAACATTAACAACAGCAGCTGCTTCTTATTTACCTGAGTGTACTTTGGAAGCAGTGTGTGCAATGGGCTGACTCGTCTTGCATACTCACCCGTGGCAACTTCTGGTAGGCGTCAGGACACCAGCCACACCACACACTTTGGATGCAGAATATTCACAGCTACTTGTGCTGTCAACCCTTTAGATTGATTTCTGATGACTCCTATGAACATTAACTTTTCCACAATACTTCCAATTTGTTTTATAACTGCTGCTGCTTCGGCTAACAGAAGATAGCTAAATTAACAATGAGGGAAGACTTAGTTACTTGAATATTCTCAATAACTGCAGTACTCTGTGGATGTCTCCACCGTTGCTTAATATGCAAGGCAAACTACAAAATATATAGAAGGTAATGACTTGCAAATAGAAATACAGAACTACAGCTAAATCCTTTTCACATTTGTGCAATAATGCTGGAATAGTGGGATGCATCCAGTTCACAAGGCACGACATCTGGCCAGAGTCAGGACTAACCAGTAGCTGCACTCCATCATATTGAAGTAATTGCCTCTCACCTACAGGTACCTTGCACCTGTTGTGTTGGGCTTCCTGGTGTACATGCGTTTAAAATGGGGTTATGCTATTGGAGCAGGTTGAACAAACATTCACTAAATTGAATATGACTAGTGACAGCATAAAGTAGACAGTCCAACCAGTTACTAAAGTCATAGCCGAGAAATGGGGGCTGTAGTAGTGAAATAATGTTTAGTGTTAAGATGTTCCTGTCTCATTTTGGTGAACAAATGGACTGTCTTTGCTGTTAAAATAGCAAACGGGGAATGATATACGGACATTGGTTGATAATGAACTGTAATTTCCAGCTCGTTTTTTTTCTTCAGAGCAGGATAGGCAGATGGATCATTAAATGCTGATAATTGTGGCAAAGCAATTAGTGTATATTGGCTTGTTAGCTCCTCGACTGATTTCATAACCATCTTGCCCACTTCTGCCCATTTGACTCACTGAGCTTGTCTGCTCTAAGTCTCTGATGTTTCTTTACTTGAAACAGTGAGGCGAGTGGTCAGATCAGGGTTTGAAGGAAAGAGCGAAGTGAGTGTCTGGTGCGGCCAGTCCTGTGCAGAGTGAAGCAGCTCTCACCACACATATCAAGAGATGCTCAACAGGTCAGACAGTGTTTGTGGAGAGAGAAACATCGTAGGTCAATTATCATAAAATCGCAGAATTTACAGTGCAGAAGGGGGCCATTCGGCCCATTGAGTCGGCACTGATAATTTGAGGCACTTATTCTGTTGCTCTCTCCACTGATGTTTCCAGGTTTCTATTTCAGCTTTCCGGCATCTACGGTATTTTGCTTTGGTATCTGTCACGTGAAATATTTATCCACCCACCCACTCGCCATTTAATAAAGGAAAAACAGTCCTCACAGTTTTCAGACAGAAATTTTCCTTAGCTTCAGCAATGCGAGAAATTCTACAGCAGTCTTAACTCAAATAGGTTAATTAGAGTGGGCGAGACGGGAGGATGAATTTCCTGTTGTACTGGTCTCGGTGAATTGGAGCAGTTCACACCTGGGAAAGTAATGAAAGGGGGCTGCTGGGGGTTGGGGAGCACAGGGGCACATAGAATCTTAGGGACGGCAGACTGAATTTTTCTCCCTCACCAGTTGCAACTGGTGGAGGGTTAATCGATGCACCAACCGTTCACTGTCAGTACATGTCACCGGTATCTTTTTTGTTTCGGGAATTCACCTACCGAGGGCTGGGTACAGGGGAGCTGCCGTGTCCGTCTCAGCTGGGCAACAATGCCAAGGAGGACCCTACAATAGAGGAACAACTTGTAATGGAGGAGAGGAGATGAAGGAAATTCAACAAACATGTTTCTTTAAAAAAAAACACTGGCCATAGGTAGGCGTTTCAATCAAGGGTACGGCCACACTTCTGTTTACTTAAACAAATGTGAACTGCAAACTACAGAATAATTAATGGGTGCTAAGTGATCATTTGCATTCTATATTCAAAGCATTGGTTAGCATGCTCCGGTGAAATTGCCAGCCACGCTACATTAACCAAATGAAGAATAGAATTTAACACAGACACCTTAACTGTTGAGCTAGAAGGAGCCTTCAGTACAATTTCAACCAGTTGGTTTAGCAGTGAGGAATCGGAATGCTTGTTTAACTGCAGATTAGTATGTGAGACTTGCCTGCCTGTCAGTATGGGCCCCCAGGCTGCAGTCCCACTAAAGATGCATCTTTAGGACCTACAGGCTGCTCCCACTGGGAATGTCATTAGTCAATTGTGTTCAATGCTTCACCAGCAACTGGAATCCATCAACATCAGAAACAGTTTTGTTTTAGTTAACTTCGGGACAAACATCGCCCCATTCTTTGAATAATTTATACCACGATCTAACATCCAAACACAAGGATTTAATTATTGTTGTTGTTGGCAAGGCTGATGCAGGGAGCTGGGAGGAAGCCCGGGATTTGTTTTCCGAAGATTGTTCTTGGCTGAGGGACAGATATCTCTGTTGAGACATCCAGCACAGCGAGGGTTCACTGGCAGGCACGTCTGCTGACCAAACCCCACCAGCAGCCAGTTAGTCCGGCTCCAGAGCTCCCTGAAAGGGAATGGGGGAAGTTTAAAAACATTGCACCGTCTGAGATTTTCACAGTCTGATCCCCAAAACATTGCTGCATTCGCTCAAAACACAAGGTGAACTGGAGATAGGAAACTGTGACTCGGAATCAGAGTTTTCCTGCTGATAGATCGTTTGGTAAGGGGTGGTTGGGGGCGGGGGCGAGGAAAGAGGTCACATGTGGATCAGGAGCTAGTGGGAGGATGCCACTAGATTCTATTAGTTAAATGTCCTTAGACAGAGGAGGGATTTTAATTTGAGATAATCAGCGAGTACATCCCATACTCCCACCTACTGTAGGTGAGGAAGGGAAGCCTTAACTTAAGCAACCATTAGAAATATCTGCACTCTGCGGAATAGATCCCCAAGTCAGAGGTCATGGGTTTGAGACCCACTCTTAAGCCTTTGGCCCATAATCCAGGCTGATTCACCCACTGCAGTACTGAGGTAGTGCAGCATCGTCAGAGGTGCCCTCTTTTGGATCAGACGTTAGACCAAGGCCCAGCCTGTCCTCGATGATAGATGTAAAAGGTCACACGAGGAATAGTAGGCGAATTCTGCCTGGCATTCTAGCCAACACCTACCCCTCAACCAACATCTTAACATCAGTTCAATTTGGCATTTATCTCACACCTCTTTGTGGGAGCTTTCCGAGTGCAAACTGCTGCCTTCATAGAATTTACAGTGCAGAAGGAGGCCATTCGGCCCATCGAGTCTGCACCGGCTCTTGGAAAGAACACCCTACCCCAAGGCCAACATCTCCACCCTATCCCCATAACCCAATAACCCCACCCAACACCAAGGGCAATTTTGGACACTAAGGGCAATTTATCATGGCCAATCCACCTAACCTGCACATCTTTGGACTGTGGGAGGAAACTGGAGCACCCGGAGGAAACCCACGCACACACGAGGAGGATGTGCAGACTCCGCACAGACATTGACCCAAGCCAGAATCGAACCTGGGACCCTGGAGCTGTGAAGCAATTGTGCTATCCACAATGCTACCGTGCTGCCCACTTTTTGAGAGAAAAAGTTACTATATTATAACCTGGACTACATGGAATGCACCACCATCTTCTCAAGGCCAACTAGAGATAATGACAGTGATGCCCATATTCTGAGAATAAACAAAACAATCCAAAGTCACATCGCTAATCTCGCTGGGGTGATTGTTTAAGGTACCTCTATTTCTATATTTGTAAACAGTTTGTTACTTCAGAACATTCCAGGTGGCAACTCAAGGTGGGGTTGGCAAACTATTCCAGGATTTACAGCTTCCCTCCCCATTTCCTAGGGTTCATAAGAACATAAGAAATAGGAGCTAGAGTAGGCTGCAAGGCCTCTCCAGCCTGTTCTGTGATTCAATCAGATCACACCGATCTTCCACCTCAACACCACCCTCCTGCATTACCTTCATATCCCTTCGTGGGCAAAATCCATTGACCTCTACCTTGACGGGATATCTACTAAAGGACAGGGTATCCACAGCTCTCTGATGTGGAGAATCCCAGAGATTCATAACCCTTTTGAGTGAAGAGATCTCTCCTCAATCTCAGTCCAAAATGGCCGACCCCTCATTCTGAGACAGTGACCCTGTATTCTCGGTTTCCCAGCGAGAGCAAACATTTTCTCCGCATCTACCCAATCAAGCTCGTTAAGAATTTTATATGTTTCAATTTAGTCACCGCTCGGTCTTCTGAACTCCAGTGATTCCCCACCCTCTCCTGCCCCGAAACGAACACACCATTATGGCTCGCGAATCGAAAACAGAGTAGGCATAAATGCGTCATTTCTGGGTTGACAAGACGCAACGAGCAGAGTGCCACAGGGATTGTGCTGGGGCCTCAACTATTTACAACTGATAACAATGACTTGGATGAAGGGGCAGAATGTGTAGTTGTCAAATTTTCTAATGACACAAAGATAGGGAGGAAAGCAAGTTTGTGAAGAGGCTCGAAGGAGCCTGCAAAGGGATACAGGTTAAGTGAGCGCACAGAAGTTTGGCAGATGGAGAATAAAGTGGGAAAATGTGAGCCTGTCAATTTCTCAATGTCAAAATCTAAATGGAGAGAGATTGCAGTACCTGGAGGTGCAGAGGGAGCTGGCTGGCCTGGTTCAGGAATTACAAAATGGTAGTATGCAGGTACAGCAAATGATCAGGAAAGCTTGTTGTCGCTTCTTACAATGGGAACAGAATATAAAAACTGTTGGGCAACAGCTGTAAGGGCACAGGTGAAACCACATTTGGTGTACTGTTTTGGTCTCCTTATTTAATCAAGGACAAAGCATTAGAAGCAGTTCAGAGAAGCTTCATTCAACTGATCACCTTACCACGGAAACGTTGTACGGTTGGGCCTGTATCCATTGGAGTTTAGAAGAAGGAGCGGCGATCCGTATTGAAACATGTAAAACACTGAGGAGGCTTGACAGAGTGGATGCTGAGAGGGTGTTTCCCCGAGTGTGAGGGACCAGAACTGGGGGACAGTTCCAAAATAATTGGTCTTCTATTTAAGAAAGAGATGAGAAGAATTTTCTTCGGAGGGTTGTGAGCCTGTAGATTTCCAAGAGTGGCAGAGGGTCATTGAATATGTTTAAGACAGGGTCCGATAGATAAAGGTGTGACTAACGAGAGAGTCACAAGGTATCAGGGTTAGACAGGATGATGGCCAGAATCAGATCGGCCATGGTCTTATGGAATAGCAGAGCAGGCTCAAGGGGCTGAATGGCTGCCTCTTGCTCCGAATTTGTATGTTTGTACTACTCCCTTCTTCAGATAACTGCTCACATAATTCTGGTTCTGAGACAACCGTTACCCTTGATTGTGTCAGGGGCTTTGGCTGATTCTTGCACTCCCTGTAAGATCTTTACTTAACAATTCTCTGTCTGCACCACCCATGCCATCCGTCTCTTTGCTACATTTGGCTGTCTCTGCCCAACCCCGGTTACCGTGGCATCCATTCTTCCAGCGCCTGTCTGCTTTTCTCTGGGCTCTTTGTCTCCTTTCTGACCCACTTTAGCCGGTTTACGATCCTGTGCACGTGGGTGTCAACACCTGCAAAACACGTTTGAACGGACCAGGATTAAATGGGTTAGGTGGGTATGGGGACAGATTAAATAATGGTCAATGGTGTTTATCAAAGCAAATCAGCAAAGCGATGTTACAGGTGTTGGATTGCATTAGATCTCCTCTCGGGTTATTAGCCCCATGTGCAGCTGTTTGTAACCAGGAATATGCTTGTGCTGTTCAAAATCGAACCATGCGATTGTGTAACTTGCGACGTATCATAAAAACATAGGAATTAGGAGCAGGAGGAGGCCATTTGGCCCCTCCAGTCTGTGCCACACCGGAATGAAATCGCTACTGGTTTTCAAAAACAGATACCAGTCGTGATTACTGTGCCTCCCACAGCATGCAGTGGCAATGCCAACCTGGGGAGCCCCTCAGAGGGCATTTCCCTCTGCATGTTGTGTTGGGGTTGGGGGGTACTCTCCTTGTCCACTGGGGTATCCAAATGTCCATGGCTGGGGTTGTGATATCTGTGGTGGTGGTGGTGAGGGGGGGGGGGCTATGTGATCCTTGCTGGCACTTCATACAGAATGCCATTAAATCAGGCAATAAAAGGCGCCTGGGAAGCTGGCACGTTTTACAAAGCTTTTCCCAGTCTGATCCAACACTCCGGGTACAGGATTGGAGTTTCATTTTGGGAAATTGGATCGGCGTGGATCAGGCAGTTCGGCTGTACGTGGGCAAAACAAAATGTCATAAGAACATAAAAGTTGGGCCTGGAGTCGGCCATTTAGCTCTTTAAGCCTCTCATTTTGGGGATGCCAACCTGCCCAGCTTCTTGACGCTGTGCACGCGAGGCGGGACATCCTGCTCCCCAGAGAGGGGGGGGGGGGGGGGGGGGGGGGGGGGTCGGAGGACCATCAGCAGGGTCAGCAGTGCCTTCTGGGAGTCAGGGGCAGCGGCTGTCAGTGCGGGCAGCATGAAGAGGAATACCGCCGTCCAATGTCAGAAGAAGACTTAAGACCTCCACCGAGGTGCAATGGTAAGTTACCAACCCTCAAATTCCCAAACTCCCCACAGATTACTGGCTGACACCTCACACTCTCCCCACATCCAATCTTCGTGTTTCTTCCTCAGAACCCACTGGCAACCCCAGCACATTTTAATGTCCAGGTGCAGTGCCCACACATGCTAACTGATATAGACCCCTTGACTCATCAAATATGCAGCTCACTATACCCTCTCTTTGACTCCGCAGGTGAAGATAGCCCATAATAAGCGGGCAAGGGCCAAAATGGGCAGGGAGGGCAGAGTCCTTGGGTCCTCACCCCCAATGAAGAATGAGCCCTGGAGATCACGGAGTTGACCGAGGAGAGAGAGCAGTCACCGACAGCGAGGCTGCCCTGCACTGCAAAGGTGAGGATCCACTGCCCCTTCACCCAGATGGCCTGTCTCAAGTGAGTTTTTCATGTCAGACATAATGATCCTTCCCTCTCACTGACCACATGTCCATTGTCTTGCAGGATCTCCATCTGATGAGGCCAGGCCATCTGGGCTTGTTCCCACCCATGCCACCCAAGAGACTACCTCAGAGGAGAGCTCCAAGGAGACCACCATCGAGGCGTCATAGCTATCACCCCTACCTTCCACCAGAGCAGAGACATACACCTCGGTAGGCGTTATCAGTGGACAGGCCTCTGGGGCACAATCTGGTGAGCACCACACAATTATTGCTGTCACCAAGGAGAAGATGGTGACACCTGTGGCACTGGTACGTCGGCCGGGGCCCTTCGGTTCCAGATCCTCCAGAGGACGTCCACCAAAGTCATCAAAGACCATAGGGCTGCCTCCATCTCCGATGTGCATCCTGGACATAGACACAACAGTAGACATGAAAGATGAAGAAGATTGAGGAGCACGGAATGGGCATGGGCGGCGGGGAGTAACTATTTGTGGCCGGGGGAATAGAAATGTCAAGCATTCACTATTAAAACGTGTAACACCTGATACATGCAAAGCCTCTGTCACGTTCATTTTCAATGTGGGCCTGCCTGCACTCCCCCCCCCCCCCCCCCCCCCCCCGTTTCCTTCCGCTCCCCCCATTCCCTGCCCCCTGGGCACAGTGGTCCAAGATCCAAAGGACCCGATGCAGACCCCGTTCAGAGGATGGTGGTGGGCGGGCTGTCAGCAGAAATACAGGAGCCAGACTTTGGCATAAACAGAGGAGCACCGGAGCTTACCCCACAGCGAATGATCATCACTCTCCTGCCTTGTATAGTGACCCTGCTGACGGTGCCGACACAGGCCCATCACCGTGGAGTGATCTTACACAGACCCTTGGGAGGGTGGAGCAGGTGGTTGCGGAGGGGTCAGTCTGCTGGGAAGAGGAGGAAAATGGGGGACAAAGGATGGGGTGGGGGGGTTCAGCTGATGGACGTAGCCATGTCCTATGTGAATCTGATGAGGATCTCCCTGGTTCTCTGGGCATTTCAGACCCTTGCCACCGCCTATCCTCCATCCTCCGGGCCCATATGTGGCTCCTCCTCCAGCCCCTCCTGGTCTGCCTCATTCTGCTACCGAGATGAGGCTGCATATCGCCCCACTGCTGTGCCTGGTAGCAGACCACCACAAAGAGGCACCCAGATTTTGGGGGGGGGGGGGGGGGGGGGGGGGTGCATTACTACAGATCACCACCAGAGTGGTCCAGGCATCATAACCACATTTTGAACAGCCGGATGTACGGCTCAATGATAGCACTGGTGGCAACGTGGGCCTCATTATATTGGGTCGCCTAATGGTCCCCGGCCTCCGCACTCACATGATTGGTCAGGGCCTCAGCAGGTACGCCTTATATCCCAAAAGCCAACCCTAGAGCTGTGGTGGCTTTCACGGTCATCAGGAGCGGCTATTCCCCTCCTCCACGGGATGCCATGTCCGCGAGAACGTGGCACAAGTGCCGCACTGTTTCTTTGTTGAGACAGAGTCTCCTGCGGCATATGCTGTCTGTCATCTCAGTGGAAGACCAAAGACGCTTGAGCCATCGTTGGCCTCCCTCCCTGGGTTCCTGCCCAGCCTGATGGGTGGCCGGGTCTTCAGGGTGTGCAGCGGTCCCCTGCGCATGGGGTGCCATCTCCAGCCTGTGCGTGTACAGGATGTATATGTGCGAACATCAGTGTGTGCATATCGGAAAGAGTATATGCATAAATGACTGCGAGTGCATACCTGTTGAGTACGTGTGTGTGACAGTGAGACCACCGTAAAAGGTTACGCTGGCACCGGGCACAGCGGAGGAAGGAGCGATAATACCCCACCCCTTCTACAGCACTGGTAATTTGCCAGGGATCAGACCATAGAAGCAAGAGGGGTTGCAGCAGACAAGCACACAGCTGCCAGACAAAAAAAAAGCAACACACTGCCAACAGTGCAAAAACGACTCGCCCCATCAGTGGACCTACATCAGTGGAAAGCCACTTGGTGAGCCAACCACTGGAATGTCCCACCAACATGGAACATAGCACTGGCAGTGCCCCGTTCCAACGATTCCCAGGCCACAGAGACAGGAGGGGCTGCAACCAGCGAAAAAAATAAACCACTGTTACATGGTATCCATCATACAATCTTTCCCCCCTCCACCCCAACAAACAGAGACTAAATACAGAACAAAGAAAAACAAGGAACACCAGCGACCTGCTCCCGTAACAGAAACAGCCAATGGCTACTGAAAATAAAAATTCACAGGTAGTCCATTAAAGTGTCTCGATGCAAACTCCAGGCTGCGCAGTCGAGCCAGGCCACCATCACTCCTCTCCTGCAGTATCGGCGTTTAATCTTCCATCATCATCCTGCCCGAGGACCAGGCCACAGGAACACAGGGGGCATTAACAGGTGACCCACAGGTCCAGAATAGAATACGCAGTCAATGCACAAAACAGGCCTTTAAAAACATCTAGACTGCTCGAGCAAACTCCCTGCATCCTCAGCCCAGTAGCAGGCCTGCCAAAATCTTCACTCCAGACAAAGAGACCGAAAGGCAAATACCTCCTTTCTTCCTTCACCTCATCCAGAAAGTAGCAAGTAAGTCCAAGGGGAAGAGGCTGCAGCAAGTAACAAACAAACTCTCAACTGCAGCAGCTTCCAGGCATCTGCAACCACCAGCAGGAGCAAACAGCAAACACAATCTGCAGCTGGGAAATGCTCTCCCAACTAACCAGGCTAATTCCTCATTTGCAACAGTCTTCAGCTGTGAAGCTGGAGGCTGCTCACAGTGGCTTCAGCATTGAGGTTCTGTCCTGGGAGTGTTTGGTGGGACAGAGATGCTGCAGCTTGCACCCATTATGAGTCTTCACAATATTTATTGATGACTTGAAGGCCTCACAGACGAAAAGCCCCCTCACCCCCTGGCCCAGGGGCGACCCCTGACCTGGAAACGTTTCAGCTCCCCGACAAAGCCGAGCCCCTGAGTGGTTCTCCACCTCCTGCCAAGCACTGGGCCAGCAGATCTGGTGCCCTTGAGCTGCCCGCCGGAAAATGGAAATGGCTCCTCACTTCCTCTCCGCAGCCACTACACCAGCTTCACATTTTAAAAAAGGAATACTGAACAATGCCCGGGGGATTTCTCGCTGGCGAGTCAGGTAATTCCCGGGAGGCTGCTGCATTCAACTTCAATCTCGCTAATGAGATTCAAATGAATGCAAATAAGGGTTTATGATACTCTCGCCAGCTTTGGGCGAGGTCCAGAACTCGCCATCGGGAGTGGGCTGGGTAAACTGCAAACTGATTCGCGCCTGGCGTGAATCTCAATGTTGACCTTTCCTGCTATTTACCCTGTTTGCCCAGATCTGCGCCGGGCACAATGTGGTGGTTGAACCTTGCCCATTATATAAATACAAGTTGGTCTTTCTGTGGCATTGCAAAAAACACTTTCCTTGAAGACAAACAAGAAGCAAGGGAGAGGAAAACAAGTCTTAACCTTTGCAGAATCCTCTTGAAAGAAAAAGCAAGTGTATTGATTGCTTTCCAGTGGCGGATGTGATCTGGACTATTTCCATGGATGACAACGATGTTGTTCTGTTGACTCTCGCTCATTTTCTGCTGGCAAAATATTTTGCTTGGAATCAGTTCTTTCTCTTTAGCAGATACATTCCGCCCACCGCCTGTCAGCTGCTGGAGGAATATTTGGAATAGCCCAATCTGCTACCGTTGTGACCATAATTGTGACTACCTTGGAACGTCCTAATTGCAGCATCATTCCTTCTCCCTTTTCCCACCAGACACAGTTTACCGCTGCACAGGGTGGGAGGAATTTTGTTCATGTAGTTGAGCATTTGAGAATCCTGGCAATCACTTTCATACAAGAGACATGGAGAGCTCTTGGAGAAAGTCAGCTGTTGTGTTTCCCTGCTCCCATTCCCGCTATTTTGTGGGGTGCTCACACTCTAGACCAATTTTTATCGTTCCCACTGAAAGACTTGGATTCTTCGCTTGGATACCCATAACCACCGGTCGCTCTTCGTTACTCTCCCCACGCGGGAGAGTGGATTTCAGCAGGTTATTCGAGCTGGAAGGACATCACAACCCCTGTGTATCCTGTTAAAAACACATTACCATAGCTGCTCAGTTGTAACCATTGGGAAAGTAAAACAAGATGGGGCTCATTTTTAGAGATCGAATAAACATTAAAAAAATTATGAGCGGTTTGATAGATTAGTACAGAAGATGCTTCCACTTAAGAGGGGAAGCCCATACTAGGGACCATGATTATAAAACAGTCACTAATAAATCTAATAGGAAATTCAGGAGAAACTGCTCTTTCCAGAGAGTGGTGAGAATGTGGAAACCGCTACAAGGTGTAGTCGAGACAAACAAAATAGATGCATTAAAAGGGATGTTACATAAACGCACAAGGGATAGACAAAAAGAAAGTTATGCGGCTCGGTTATAGGGGTTTGAGAAGATTTGTATGGAACATAAACATTGGCACGCATTTGATGGGCCAAATGGTCCGTTTCTGTCCTGTAAAATCTATGTAGTCCGGCTTGCCACATGTCAAAAGGGGGTCACTACTTTAGGCAGGGCTGGAATTCCTGGCCAATTCCATGCTCCTTAGCCTACTGTCATGTGACAGTACCTTTAGGAAATGGATGTTTAAGTAATGTACCTTTAAGAAATAGAGCAGCTCATATTACTGAAGTGATGTCAGAGTGTGAGTGGAGCTGGGTTTTTAGCTCAGCCTTTTTGCAGCGTTTAGGTTTCAGTTTGAGAGAGAGCAGCTGAAAAGTGCCTGGCTGGTTTGCTGTGAGCTGTTTGAAAGGTAAAGTCAGTTTTGAGGAAAAGAGCTTGGGTGTCTCTGTGTTTGCTGTGAGCTGGATCTGCGATGCTCTCTGCCATGAAAGACTATCTCGGAATCATTTGGGTGATTTAAACTCATAATAGTAATGTATTTAACCTGTTTCTGTTTAAAGGTGTTAAGTCTTTTGGAGGTTTGAAGGAACATTTTGAGGGATTATTTAGTATTGTATTATTTTCGGGGTTATCCTTGAAGTAAGGGGTGTTAAGGGATCCAATGTTTATTTAAAAAGTTTAAGTTGAATTCATGGAATAAACGTTGTTTGTGTTTAAAAACCCACGTGTCCATAATTGTCACACCACACCTGGGGAACAAGCTGTGTGCTTCAAAAGCCACAATCCATTAAAAGGAGAGGTTGGTTGAACTCCGTGATACATTTTGAGGTTCTGAAAAACTTCGCTCCCATAACACTGATACCAATTAGAGCCTGGCTTAGCTAACTGAGCTCTGAACCCAAGACCTGCCAAATCTGTACAAAGCATTTACTCAATGCCTTAGCCAGTAACGCCTTGCTTCCTCGTTGAAGATGATTAGGAGCTCCTTTTTAAGTTCATTGAAATGCTGGCCCAGTAATCATTGGGGGGGGGGGGGGGGGGGGGGGGGGGGGGGCACGCCTGGTTTGCATTCCGCAACAGGCACTCTGTGCGAACACATCAGGAGTGTCTGGACAGGGAATCAGGCTTTTGTGTTTAACATCTATTGAACACAGCGGAGAAAACAATGGAGGAGCAACGCACAGAGAATAAAACAATTGGAAACTGACTCCCTGTTAGTGGGTAGCATTCTCACCTCTGAATCAGCAGGCAGTGAATTAAAGTGCCCAGTCCAGATAGTGGAACACAAAATCTCGGCTGACGGAAGCATTGACGTACTGAGGAAGTGCTGCATTGTCAGAGATGTTCATATGGATGAGATATTAACCCAAAGCCCGGTATACCCTCTCAGGCGAATGTGAAAGAACCTATGACTCCAATTTAAAGAACAGGGAAGTTGCCCAGTGCCCTAGACAATATTTATAGTTCTATCAAGATCATTGAAACAGCTAATCTGTTGATTATCACACTGCAATTCCTGGGAGCTCGCTGTGTGAGAATTGGCTGCTGTGTTTCCTACATTACAACAGTGACTACAATCCAAAAGAGCTGCTGAAATGGCTGCAAAGAGGATGTCCTGTGGGTGCGAAAGGCGCTATATCAATTCAAGTCTTGCTTGTTTTCGTTGCCATAGAACAAAGTTGTCTGGACAGCACATCTACCTTCAGTCCTCAAGGTCAGCTTTTCCAACTGCAGTGCACCAATCTGGGAGGTCAATCTGACACAGGCCCAGCCCATTGCGGTCAGGCTGGCTCCATGGCCTCTCTTTTTGACAGAGTGCAAAGCCAGCTGGTGAAGGACTTGCCAAGAAAGGCGCGCATTTATATAGCACCCTTCACAACAACAGTGCAGGACTCCCTCAGTGCAGCACTGTGAGTGTCAGCCTAGTTTAAAATAGGGCTGGAAATTAATTACCTCCTGATGCTGAAGTGAGAGAGTGCTACCCACTGAGCCCTAGGCTGATGCATCATTGGGACTGGACTTTGTATGCTTGCCAACTCCCAATCCTCCAGTCTGCCAAATTGGTATTCAACAGCCAGCAGATTTTACAAAAAAAAAATAAAAAAATCATTTGACATATTGAATTCCAAATATTTTCAAGGAGCTCATTCCCTGAACTGGCTCCTTACCAGTCAATGTCTTAAGCAGTGGCCCAGATTTTTTTCCCCTTCCGCTTGGTATCCAGAAAAATATCGACCTGGATCTCCACTGTGCAAGCTATTTGATTCATTTCTGAGACTGTTAACCAATAAAAGGACTGCTGGGTTTCAAGCAGCGCTGGGAGAATTCACAAAACCTGTGCTTCAAACATGGCCCAATGAGAAATAAAGGAGCTTCCTGACTATTCCACCTATTAGTGCGGTGCCTCCAAAATGTTATCCCACTGTAACCCCTTTTTGTGCGACCACAGAGAGTGGGTGGGGCGGTTTCTGAGCGGGGAGGAATTGTTGAGTTGGGGGGGGGGGGGGATGTTGAGCAGGGAAAATGGTCTAGTCCACTGTTGGTTTGAAGACTCTGATGTGGCACAGTGGTTAGCACTGCTGTCTCACAGCGCCAGGGATCCGGGTTTGATTCCAGGCTTGGAGGACAGTGTGGAGTTCACACTTTCTCCCCTTGTCTGTGTAGGTTTCCTCCCACAATCCAAAGATATGCAGGTTAGATGCCCCTTAGTGTCCAGGGATGTATGGGTTAGGGCGGGGTGGATGGGGGAGTGGATCTGGGTAGAGTGCTCTTTCGGAAGGTCGGTGCAGATTCAATGGGCCAAAAGGCCTCCTTCTGCAGTGTAGGGGTTCTATGTGGCCTCGGAGCTAGGAATTGTGTGTGTATGTAACGTTTCCTTGGTGCTGGTTCCAGGACTGCCCTGACATTCATCACAGCGCGCGTTCAAAGCACCTCCTCCATTAGGACAGGGGTGGGCAAACTACGGCCCGCGGGCCGCCAAAGGTCTTTATGCGGCCCACCAAGTCATAAAATTTTTTTTTTGAAATTTTGTTTTTAAGGTTAATGGGGGGTGGGGGGGGGCTGTTGGGTTACTTACTGGTATAGGGTGGATACGTTGACTTGAGTAGGGTGATCATTGCTCGGCACAACATCGAGGGCCGAAGGGCCTGTTCTGTGCTGTACTGTTCTATGTTCTATATGAGGCGCCCAGAATCATAACCGGGTGAAGTAATTATTTTACTTAATATACCATGCGGCCCTTTAAAATTGTGAATTTCTGAATGTGGCCCTTGCACGGAAAAGTTTGCCCACCCCTGCATTATCCCAAAATTAGCCCCAAATTATCCCAAAATTAGCCAATCGGAGCACTGAACTGATTTGCCAATAAGGGCACCGAAAGAACGACCAACCAGGGCAGCAAAAAGCTTTTCCATTAACAAATTGTTTTGGAAAATAATTTATAGCTGGCCAGAGCCTTCTCTCAATAGTCGCTATTGCTGCTTTGTGAGCCCAATGGGAATTGTGATCTACAGTTTGGGAGCCCTGATTTAGTACATTTGATTAGGTATTGTCGGCAATTTGTTCATAGACTTGTTCCCTCACAGGAACGTAGAGCACCTATTTAATTGGGTAAGCAGCTATCCACCAGATCATGGCCTGAACTGGGGGTTCGGTCTGCACTGCAGCACCACCCAGTGGCATGGATTGTATACACATCACTGTTCCCAGGATGATGCTGTTCAAGCATCTTCCTATAGTGTTACTACCCTCAGCCATTTGATTTTGGGTCACTGCTGTCATGCCCATAAAGTGGCTCGCAGCTGGTGACCTCGCCCGACCCCTTGACTTCGCGAAGCAGCTGCTGTCCGAAGTACTTACTGATGCCGGACACGTTGTTCCAGGCTATCTTCATGATGAGGTGGCCCATCTTCGGTCCCACTCCTGGAAGTTTCAGAAGTTCACTGATGCTACTGGGAATGTCACCGTTGTACTGTTCCTTCAGGATCGCTGTGGTCTGTTTGATGTACTTCACTTTACTCTGCACATATAAATCACATCACGGATAGCATTCAGAGTTAGCAACAATCCCTCAATTTGCTCTTTTGATTGGGGGTGTGGTAGCCTAGTGGTTATGGCATTGGACTGGTAGCCTCTGAGCCTGGGCATCAGATCCCACCATGGCAACGGAGGAATTTTAATTCAGTTAATTAAGTAATCCTAATCATGAAACGACTGGATTATTGTAAAGACCCATCTGGTTCGCTAATGTCCTTTAGGGAAGGAAATCTGCCATCCTTCCCTGGTCTGGCCTGGTTGTCACTCAGATTCACAGTAATTAAAAAAATTATTCCTTCATGGAACAAGTGCATTTGTTGCCCATCCCTAATTGCCCTTCAGAAGGTGGCGGCGAGACAGTTTCTTGAACTGCTGCATGAACATGTGGTGTAGGTACATCCACAGCGCCGTTAGGAAGGACATGCCAGGATTTTGACCCGGTGACAGAGAAGGAACATTAATATATTCCAAGTCAAGTGGTGTGCGGTTGGAAGGGAACTTGCCAGTTGTTGTTTTGCCATGCATCTGCTGCCTTGGTCCTCTTAGATCATTAGGAGATGGCAGGTTTCGCCAAAGACTTTTATTTTGAGACAGCGTTCGTGAGGCGTTCGAGAGGGCCGAAGGCTTGGGACAGACGTGAGGAGCGAAACTGGAAGAGAGACTGTGGCCTGTGTTTGGGCAGCTGGAAAATGTATAAATGCTACAACTTTCTTTTTGCTGATGTGTATTGTAATTTACTTCTCTTTGCATTGTTACAGAGTTCGAGTTAATGGTTGGGTGGATTGGCGTTCTGTGTTGCGAAGGTTAAATCTTATGTTAGTGAATTATATGGGTTGGATTGTTGGGTTTGGTTTTTCTTTCTCTGGGACTGGGTGGAAGGGGACGATATATCTTGGCCGGGGGGGGGGGGGGCACCCGCGCTAGCTAACTAAAGTCAGCTAGTGAACAGAGGTGAGGCAAGAGGAGGGCTGCGGACGTTGGAGCCTGGATAGCAGGCTTCAATGGGCCTACGAGGCGAGCGAGGGGGGGGGGGGAAGGGATGGATGCGGGGAGATGTCTTTTCAAGGGGAAATGTAGGGGGGGGGGGGTTCTTGCGAGGGGATGAAGGGGTTTGATGTTAACAATGGACAGGGGCGGGTCAGGCTTACGGGGCAGGGCCCGGCGGTATGATGATGGTGAATAAGAAGGGTGGGGGGTGAGAGACCCCCAGTTAGGATAGCCACGTGGAACGTGAGAGGGCTTGGAGGTCCGGTCAAGAGGTCAAGGGTGCTTGCGCATATTAAAAATTTAAAGCCGATGTGGCAATGCTGCAGGAGACTCACTTGAGGGTGAAGGACAAGGTGAGACTTAAAAAGGGCTGGGTTAGTCAGGTGTTTCACTCTGGATTTGACGGAAGGGCTCGAGAAGTAGCGGTGCTGGTCAGCAAAAGGGTACGCTACCAGATGGAGAAGGTGGTGGCAGATCAGGGGGGGGTAGATATGTGATTGTGACAGGGGCACTGTTAAGTGTATATCGTCCCAATTGGGACGATGTGGGATTCGCGAAGAAGGTGTTTGGGGCCATCCCCGATTTGGACACACACCAGCTGATTGTGGGGGGGACTGGAACTTGATGGAGGAGCCAAGGTTGGACAGGTCACGGCCGCGCTCGCTGGTCCCATCGGGGGGGGGGGGGGGGGGGGGTGGCGAAGGCACTGGCTGGGCTAATGGTGGAAATGGGAGGGGTGGACTCTTGGAGGTTCCTGCGCCCAAGGGAACGGGAGTACGCGTTTATCTCAGCAGTCGATAAGGAATACTCGCGGATCGACTTCTTTGTGCTGGGGAAGGCTTTGCTGGCTGGGGTTAAGGGTTCGGAATACTCGGCAATTGCAGTGTCAGATCATGCTCCGCATTGGGTGGATATGGTGCTGGAGAAGGGGGTAGCGCAGAGGCTGGGGTGGAAACTGGATGTGGGGCTTTTGGGGAACCAAGTGTTCCGTGAGAAAATTGAAAAGGTAATTAAGGAATATGTAGGTTTCAATTGTACGGGTGAGGCGTTGAAGGCGGTTGTCTGGGAGGCTCTAAAGGTGGTGGTGAGGGGTGAGGTAATTTTGTTTAAGGCCAGGGTGGACAAGGAGGAGAGGTTGGAGCGGCAGAGGGTAATAGATGAGATGTTGGAGGCAGATAGGAGTTATGCAGAGGATGGGGACCCAGCGAAGCTAGAAAGGAGGAAGGAACTACAGGCGAGCTTCGACCGACTGTCTACCAGTAAGGCGGTGCGCTGCAGTTTATGAACATGGAGTATGTTAGCAGGTCAGCTCCGGAGGGAAGCAGCGGCAAGGGAAATTCTTCAGGTGAGGGATCGGGCAGGGAAGTTGGTGGTGGCTCCGGAGCTGATTAACAAGGTTTTTGAGGAGTTTTATGAGAGGTTGTACAGGTCAGAGCCACCCAGGGGAGACCGTGAGATGCAGGAATTTCTAGATGGGTTGGAGTGCCTGAGGCTAGGGGAGGGGGACAGGGCTACATTAGAAGGAGCAATAGTGGAGCAGGAGATAAAGGATGTGATTGGGAGGATGCAGTCAGGGAAGGTGGCAGGGCCAGATGGGTTTCCAGGGGAATATTATAAAAAATTCAAGGATAAGCTGGCACCCCTGATGGTGGGGATGTTTGAAGAGGTGATAGGGAAGGGGGTGTTGCCACAAACCTTGTGGAAGGCAAGGATTTCACTGTTGTTAAAAAAAGATAAGGATCTGACAGAATGTGGGTCGTATCGGCCCATATCACTCCTGAACGTGGACGCAAAAGTATTGGCGAAGGTACTGGCGAGTAGGCTGGAGGAGTGCCTCCCGAAGGTGATAGGTGAGGATCAGACGGGGTTCGTGAGAGGGAGGCAGTTGTTTTCGAACATTACAGAGTTTTGAACGTCGTTATGGCATCGGCAGAGGGAAAGGAGGCAGAGGGGAAGGAAACCGAGGTGGTTGTGGCATTGTACGCTGAGCAGGCGTTTGACCGGGTAGAATGGGGGTACTTGATGGGAGTTCTGGAGCGGTTTGGGATTGGACCAAGATTTGTGAACTGGGTAAAGCTATTATATAAGGAGCCGAGGGTGAGTGTCTGCACAAACAATATCAGTTCGAGATACTTGTCTCTCCACCGTGGGACGAGACAGGGATGTCCTATGTCCCCCCTGCTGTTTGCACTCGCGATTGAGCCATTGGCCATCGCATTAAGAAGTTCGGGAGCATGGAAAGGAATAGTGCGGGGGAGTGGGGGGGGGGGGGATAGAGCATAGGATGTCCTTATATGCCGACGACTTGCTGCTGTATGTGTCGGAACCGAGTGCGTCGATAGGAGGAATATTGGAGCTGCTGCGAGTATTTGGGTCGTTCTCGGGGGTACAAGCTGAACTTGGACAAGAGTGAGTATTTTGTGGTGTCTCGGCGGGGGGTGGGGGGGCTGCCATTCCGTAGGGCAGGGACTCACTTTAGGTACCTGGGGGTGCAGGTTGCCCGGGAGTGGGGAAGGCTTTGCAGGTGGGGAGAGTGAAAGCTGATCTGGCGAGGTGGGATGGTCTCCCTTTGTCACTGGCGGGTTGGGTGCAGGCGGTTAAAATGAATGTGTTGCCGCGATTTCTGTTTATTTTTCAATGCCTACCGATTTTCCTGCCAAAAGCTTTTTTCAGAGAGATTGAGGGAAGGATTATCTCGCTCATATGGGGAGGGAAGGTGGCCAGAGTGAGAAAGGTGCTGCTACAGAGGGGAAGGTAGGCAAGGGTTTGGGTCTCCCGAACCTGATGTATTACTATTGGGTGGCAAATGTGGAGAAGGTGCGGAGCTGGGGCAGAGGGGTTGATTCCCAGTGGGTCAGAATGGAGGAGAGTTCGTGCAGGGAGTCGGGGCTGAAAGCACTAGCAACAGCGCCGCTCCAGATAGCTCCGGGGAAATACTCAGGGAGTCTGGTAATAATAGCTTCATTGAAACTCTGGAGGCAGTTTTGCCAACACTTCGGGTTGGGGGCAGGGTCAAGGGAAACCCCGATTTGGGGGAACCACAGATTTGAGCCAGGGAGGTGGGACGCAAGCTTTCGGAAATGGGAAGAGAAGGGGATTAAGACGCTAAAAGATTTGTTTCTTAGGGGTCGTTTTGCAGGATTGAGGGAGCTGGAAGTGAAGTATGGGCTGGAGCAGGGAGAAATGTTTAGATACATGCAGGTTTGAGAATTTGCTAGGAAGGAGATACAAAGCTTCCCGGAGGAACCGGCCTCCACATTGCTGGAGGAGGTGCTGACGACAAGGGGGCTGGAGAAGGGGACAGTGTCAGCAGTGTACAGAGCTATTTTGGACGAGGATAAGGCATCACTGGAAGGGATCAAAGCAAAGTGGGAGGAAGAGTTGGGAGAGGATATAGAGGAGGGGGTCTGGTGTGAGGTGCTCCGGAGAGTGAATGCCTCCACCTCATGTGCGAGGTTGGGGCTGATACAGCTGAAGGTAGTATACAGAGCACACCTCACGAGGGCGAGGATGAGCCGGTCCTTTGAAGGTGTAGAAGATGTGTGTGAGCGTTGTTTGGGGGGGGGGGCTAATCACGTTCATATGTTTTGGTCCTGTCCAAAGCTAGAGGATTACTGGAAGGAGGTTTTTCGGGTAATTTCCAAGGTGGTGCACGTGACACTGGACCCGGGTCCCCGGGAGCCATATTCGGGGTGTCGGACCAGCCAGGGTTGGAAACAGGTGCGGAGGCAGAAATCATAGCCTTCGCCTCGTTGATTGCCCGAAGGCGGATCCTCTGTGCCCTGGCGTGGTGGGGGGACCTGTTGGAATACTTGACCCTTGAGAAGGTTAAGTTTGAACTGAGGGGAAGGACGGAGGGGTTCTACAAGTCATGGGCCTTATTCATTATGCATTTGCAAGAACTGGATAACATCGAACATTAGTTGGGGCGGGTGGTTGGGAGGGTTGGGGGGAGGGGGGCTGTGAGCATTAAGGGTGACTATGGGTAATACCTGATTCCTTGTCATTTGTTTATGTAAACATGCGGGCTGATGTTTGGGGGTTGGTGGGAGGATGGGATCGTTGTTATTGGGATTGACATATTTGTTGCTGATTATTGTTTATTATTGGTGGGTGTAAATTTGGGAGAAAATGTGAAAAAGGAGGAGAATAAAAAATATTAATAATTAGAGGTGGCAGGTTTGTAAGGTGCTGTCAAAGGAGCCTTGGTAGGTTGCTGTAGTGTATCTTGTAGATGGTACACACTACTGCCACTATCGGTGGTGGAGGGAGTATATATTTAAGATGGTAGATGGGATGCCAATCAAGTGGGTAGCTTTGCTCGGTTTGGCGTTAAGCTTATTTTTAAAAAAATATTTTAATTCAAATGTTCAATATTTTAACATTTTTACAAAGAATAAACACAACCACCCCCTCCCCGAAACTGACACCCCCACCATCCCTTGACGGCAATCAGATCCCCAAAGTGCAAGATAAACAAATCCCATCTCTTGTGGAACCCTCAAGAGCAAACTTCACCTTCTCCATATACAGGAACTTCATTAGATCCCCTCGCCGAGGCACAGGGGAGAGAAACTGACCCCCAGGACCCTCCTACCAGCGACCAACGAGGCAAAAGCTACACATCCACCCCCCCAACCCGTCTGCAACCTCGGCAGGTCTGACACCCTGAAAATGGCCTCCAGGGGACCAGGCTCCACATCCATGTGTAGAACCTCAGATATGGTACTAAATAAAAACCCCCCAAAATTTCTCCAACTTCGGGCAGGACCAGAACATTCCTCTCACACACCGCTTGCAGCTCCCCTCCACCCCCTCAAACAATCGCCTTCGTTAAGTGGGCCCCGTGCACCACTTTTAATTGAATCAACCCCAGCCTCGGTTGAGGCATAATCCCTCCACAGCACCTCATACTATAATCCCTCCTCCTTGGCCTTAATCATTTCCATGGATACTTTATCCTCGTCTATGATCCTACTGTAAATTGTGCAAACGACCCAGCCTTCCAGCCCCACCACCGACAGCACCTCCTCCAGCAACGAAGAGGATGGTGCCACCGGGAAGTTCAGGAAGACCTTTCTCACGAGGTTCCGTACCTGCATATATCTGAAGCCCTCCTCACAAGCTCCCGCACCGCCCCTCCAAAAACAAATCCTTCATCTCCTTCACCCCTCTCTCCTCCCATCCCCAACAGCTCGCATCAATCCTCCCTGGCTCCCTCTTTATCGGCATCACCCTCAAGCCTGCCCTCAACTTAAAGTGCTGCTGGACCTGCCTCCAAATCTTCAGCGTGGCTACCACTACAGGACTGCCCGAGTACTTCCTTGGGGTAAACGGCAGTGACACCGTTGCCAGCACCTGTAACCCCGACCCCTTATAGGAACCTGCCTCCATCCACATCCATAAAGCCTCCGTCTCCATACTCCAGCCCCTCACCTTCTACGCATTCACCGCCCAGTTATAGTACAGCAGGTTCGGGAGGGCCACCCCCCCCCCCGACTGCCTCCGTCTTTGGAGCACCATTTTCCTTATCCTAGCTACCTTCCCTGCCCACACAAATGAGGAGACCAGCCTGTCCACCTCCTTGAAATACAACTTCGGTAAAAAGACCGGCAGACACTGAAACAGAAACAGGAACCATGGCAGAATGTTCATCTTCACTGCCTGCACCCGGCCTGCCAGCGACAAGTCCTACTTCACCCTCCACACCAAGCTGGTGTAATTGAGCTCACGGAGCCATGCCCAGTCCCCCGCCATCTGCACCCCCAAATACCTAAAATGGGTTGTTGCTACCTGGAATGGCAAACCACCCCCCCATCCCCCCTCAGCATCTGGAAAGACATCACAAAATACTCTCTTTTCCCTAAATTCAATTTGTACCCCCAAAACACCCCGAATCACCTTAGCAACCCCATTCTATCCCTCACCAAAGAACTCGGGTCGGAGATAGACAGCAGCGATCGTCCGCGTACAGAGACACCCTATGCTCTACACCCCCGTCCCTATCCACTTCCATAAGTCTGAACCCCTCAGTGCAATGGCCAACGGCTCTATTGCCAGCGCGAACAGAAAGGGGGGACATGGGGCATCCCTGCATTATGCCGCAAAATAGTGGAAAGTAGCCCAAATTCATTGCTTTCGTTCGTACACATGCTGTCAGATCCTTGTACGGCAATTTCACCCATGCCACCAACTTAGGCACAATTCCAAATTTCTCCAGCACCTCAAACAGATAGCTCCATTCTACCCCATCTAATGCCACCACCACCTCCCTTCCTTCTGCTGGAGGAAGCACCACTTTCAGCAGCTGCGTCACATTCGACAATAGCTGCCTGCCCTTAATGAACCCTGTCCGATCCTCCCCAACCACCTTCGGGAGGTATTCCCCCAACCTCAGTGCCAACACTTTTGCCAATATATTAGCATCCAGGTTCAGTAGAGAAACGGGACACTCCACCGGATCATTCTCCTTTTTAGGGAATAGTGAGATGAATGTCTGCCCCAACGTTTCCGACAATATTCCCCCAACCATGGCTTCCTCAAACATTTCTACCATTAGTGGTGCCAACTGATCCTTAAATTTTTTATAAAATTCCACCGGGAACCCATCTGGCCCTGGCATCTTACCCAACTGCATCTTCCCTATTGCTGGCTGCACTTCTTCCACTCCCATTGGTTCTTCCAGTCCTGCCCTCTTCTCCTTTCCCACCTCCAAACCTCCAGGAACTCCCTCATATCCAACATATCCTCCGGCAGCTCTGACTTCTCCAAGTCCCTATAAAAGTCTTCAAACACCTTATTCTGCTCCGGTGCCACTACCAGCCCACCCGTCCTATCTCCCTTGCTGCCGCTTGCCGGCCAGCAATCGACTGGTCTTCTCTCCATACTCATAAACCCCCTTAGTCACCTCTGCTGCAGAACTTTTCTCAAGATATCTCATACACTTTAGTAAATAGCAATATGAAATCACAAAGAAAAACAGAACTCAAACATTAATGCTTTGAAATAATTAGCATTATATCCTGTATGCTTCACCCGATGTCTATGCATTTACATTGTGTGTTAATAGTATGTTCTTTGTGTTTCATGTATGGAGCGATCTGCCTTGACTGCACGCAGAACAATACTTTGCACCGTACCTCGGTAAGTGTGACAATAAATCTAATCAAAGTTTGAATCCAAACAAGTTACATTTATATCACCCCTTTCATGCAGTAAAACTTCCCGAGTGGTTTCAAAAGGAGCGTACATCAAACAAAATGCAATACCGAGCCACATTAAGGCAGATACCAAAAGCTTAGTCGAGGAATTAAGTTTCATGGATCGACTTAAATAGAGGAGAGAGTTCTGAGGAGGGGATTCAAGCCCTTGGGCCCAGGTAGCTGATGGGAGCATGGACTTGGGGTACAGTGTTCTGGAAAATATTCAATAATCAACTAAACTCCAAGTATATTGGTGCACTAACCCTCCAGAATCCGACTGGATAGATGAGGTCTCCGAGTGTCTTATCCTCTATCGTGAGAATATTCTCCACAGTCAAGCCATAGTCCCTCAGCTTATTCATTGCTGCAAACGTCACGTGATCCCTGGTCTGGCTGGAGAGCATGAGTGACAAAAGCACCTGATACCTCATGACCTACAGAATTTCGGACAGAACAAAATAGTCAGTGGCAGCATCCAGATGAAGCAGGTATTTTCCTATTGCTACTGTCAACATTTATCATAAGCTTCAAAATTTGCCTTTTCCACATATTTCAAGTGAAGGAGACTTATTGAGACATTTTCTTCCTGTTTTTTCCCTCCCTGGTCTTCTGCAGGTGATCTCCCAGAGTGGGCTGAGGTTCTACAGTTGCTGCCCAACATTAGTCAACCTTCTCTCAATCCAAATTGTGACTGTGCAGAGTGTTGGCCCACGGGGTCATTATGGGCGGAATTCTCCCAAAACGTCTATGGCGGGTTTGGTGACTGTCAGGCGCAGTGATACTGGCTGGAGCCAAAATATTCAGAACCCTCCTCCCAACATAAAATCAAGTTGCGATTCTCCCAGTGGCGCATTAATGGCGGGTTGATTTTCCCACCGGCAGGTGGCACAAACGCATTTTCAAGTCATAAATGCTCATTAAAACAGCAGCCCGATGGCGTCCCATTAGGCCTTTTAATCTTGCATCACACCAGCAGCAATTTACATTGGCGTCAAACCCGATTACTAATGAGTGGCGCGCACAAGGAGGTCCTCAGTTTGCCAGAGACTTTGGGGCGAGTGCGACAACTTTCTGCCACAGAGCTGCCCTGCTCCTGATGCGCTGTTCACTGTGGTGAATGTATAAATACTGTTAATTCACCAGTATACTGTATTATGTTATACTATGTTATTAACCCTGTGGGCTCCACCTATGGGCCATTGTGTGGCTTCACCCACAGGGGGAGCTACTGGAGCATGTATGGCTCCGCCAATGGCTCCGCCTTTAGAGGAAGTATAAGAGCAGCAGACCTGCGGGACCGCCTTCCAGTATTGTATCGGTCGCAGGCATGCAAAGTTGTAAGTTGATTAAAACCACTGTTTACTTCGACACGTGTCTCTCGAGTGAATTGATGGTCGCATCATTCACCACTCTGCCAGGGTCGACCAGTCTTTGCTCCACCTCCAAGCTGGTCTTCAGGGACCTCCTGTGTCATTGTCTCGGTTCAGTACTGTGCCTGGGAGTACAGGTGTCTCCTTGCCCCTGGTACCACACAGCAATGTTTACCTCGACAGGACTGCGCGGGTCCCATGCTGCCATGCAGGGCACGCTGGAATCATTAGTACCACAGTCTCAAAATGCGAGAATTCACCCAAAAATCTGGCTGTGGTTTAAGTTGGCAGTCTGGCCAGTCAGGAGGTTATGAGTTCAAGTCCCACTCCAGGTGCAGTACTGAGGGAGTACGGCACTGTCATATATGCCCTTTTCAGAGGAAATATTAAACGGAAGACCCAATTTGCTCTCCAAGTGGATATAAAAGATCCCGGTCAAAAGAGGATGGCTTCCTGGTCAACCTATATGCCTTAACCACCATTTATCTCATTGCTATTTGTGAGAACTCGCTCTGTACAATCTGGTTACCACCACAACAGAGATTACACTTTAACAATGTTTAAATCGACTTTGAAGCACTTTGGAATGTCCGCGGGGTGAGGGAGAAACATGAAAGGCGCTACATAAATACAAGTTCGCCACATGGACTTGGATTCATACCTCCGGGGCGGCAGTCTTGTCGAAACATTGTTCGGCGCCCATGCTATCCACGGGCGCATCCCTACCCTTCCTCATCTCCGTGATGTTATCCCACTGCTCTCGCCAGTCCTTGGGTTCCCAAGTAGAGTTTGTCTCATCAGCTGGTGAAGCACATTGCCTGCCTCGGCTCGAATTGCAACCAGCCTGCAAGCGCTCCCTTTTCTGCCTCGCTGCATTTCTGGGGATAGAGTCTCCGGACTGCACCTTTGGGATTTCTCTGACCGTTTCCTGGATCGAGTGGGCGGCGGGATGTCCTGCTGCATCCCTGCGGGCAGGTCTCCCGCAGCTTGCCCCGGCCTGTTGCAACCTGCCGGCGGGGTGCTTTGCTAAGTTGGGGCCGCTGCCCACGGCGGCCGCGCGCACCCGACGGCCCATGTTCCGGGTCAGTACCCCCCGTGTAAAATAAGGCGATGTGGAAGTCATGTTCCCCAGCCTGCTTCGTTTCAGCCGGAGCGGCCCCTTTAAATCCCGCGCTGATAAAATGTAGCAAGTTGGGAAAATGTCACAACATTCGAATCACGCGCGGGTGGGTTTCCCCTTGACGTCAGCGCATTCTGGCCAGCTTGAACCCCTCACTGCATCCCAGTCTGGCCTGGGAATGTGCCTCTCTGCTCCACGGTGTTTCCTGATTTCCGCAGGAACGTATATGGGATCTGATGTCTCTCCACACCCGGGGCCCAACAACCCAACCTGTTTACACTTCGCTCCCTCTGCTGTGCTAACCCTGTTACATGCCAGCCGCACAGTTTCCTTGATGTTCATCACTTGTACACTGAGTGAAGTTAGTGCAGTGTCACTCATTTGCCTCTTACAACAGACTTTCGGGACAGATCTGGAGAAATATCAACAATTGTAATTTATTATGTCTTTTTTCATTTATTTAATGGGATGTGGAGAATACTGGTAAGGCCAGTTTTTTTTTTTCCAATCCCATATCTTTTCCCCGCACACAACGGTGTTTCCATAGCTAATTATTCCTGGAACAGGTAACTAGTCTATCGCCTGGAGGCTGATAGCTTGAGAACGGCACTCCAATATTAGAGCATGGATGACCAGGAGTCTTTCTCCCGCTTTACCATCTGTCCTTGGCATGTTGGAGGGAATTTTCAGGTTGATACTCCACCTCTTTGGCCGCGTCATGAACGGACCTTCCTTGACCATCAAGTCCTGGGGAGTGACTTGAACCCAGAACTTCAGGCTCAGAGGCAGGGGCGCGACCCACTGCGTCACCCTTTATTACCAATCCCTAATTGAGAAGGTGATGGTGAACTGCCTTCTTGAGCCGTTGTTTTGTGTAGGTACACACACAATGCTCTTAGGAGGGGGTTCCAGGATCTTGCCCAGCCATCATGTGTTTATATAACACTGGGTCTCCTACCAACACAACATGGCTATGCAAGATGGCCAACAATATCCGACTGCACATAGAACATAGAAACAGTACAGCACAGAACATGCCACTTCGGCCCCTCGATGTTGTGCCGAGCAATGATCACCCTACTCAAACCCACGTATCCACCCTATACCCGTAGCCCAAACAACCCCCCCCCCCCCCCCCCCCCCCCTTATGTACACTGGCTCATGGGCCCGGCATGTACAGAAATCCATGATGTTCCTGCCTGTAGGCTGGTGCAACAATATAGCAGGGATCCAGAGCATCATAAATTCAGAGATGGTAATCCACCCTCCTCCCCCCCCCTGGTTGGGACAGAAAACCCTTCTGCCTGTGAAAATTACCCCGCCTCAGCACCCCCACCAAGAGGTCTGAGCTGTGTTCCGGCAGGGAAGTCCTCCGGAAGGCTGCAGTTGAGGAGCAGTGAGATTGATGTGAAAAGCTGCAGTGAATGGGGAGAGCGAGTCCAGAAACTGAAACGATGGAGTGTGTTGGGGTCACTTGCAAGATATTATTATAGGCAGTAGTTCCGCAATAAAACATTAGACAAATTAAATGCCAATTTATTGTTTCCCTTTCCTAATGTTATACAAAAAGATGTTTCACGCTGCCATGAGTTATATCTCAAAATAAATTCACGCTTCCTGGTTTTCTGGGCCATACCCTGCCCCATGCTCCAAAACCACACTAGAACTGTGTGTGCATGGAGTTGACCTGTTATATAGCACTTTTCACAACCTCTGGATGTCCCAAACGCTTTACAGTCAATTACGTCCTTTTTGAAGTGTGATGTAGAAAATGTGGTAGCCAGGTTTGTGCACAGCAGGCTCCCACAGATAAATGACCAGCTTATCATTCACAGAGTTGACTGAGGGATACATATTTATGGGCTTGGGTCACTATCTGTGCGGAGACTGCACATTCTCCCTGTGTCTGTGTGGGTTTTCATCCGGTGCTGTTAGGTGTTGTTAGCTAATATGCTGTTAGGTAATTTGGATATTCTGAATTTTCACTCAGTGTACCCAAGCAGGTGCCGGAATGTGGCGATGAGGGACTTTTCACAGTAACTTCATTGCAGTTTTAATGTAAGCCGACTGTGACAATAAAGATTATTATAAATGTTCGACGGGACACTGGGTAGAGCTCCTTGTTTTTCTTTGCATATTGCATGAGAACTTTTATGTCTACCTGAAAGAACAGACAGGGCCTCAGTTTAATGTCTCATCTGAAAGATGGTGCCTTCGACAGTGTGGTGCTCCCTCACTACTGTAGTGGGTGTCACTCTGGAAAGTCTGCGCAAGGCATCAGAGTGGGCCATAAACCTTCCGAATAAAACCTCCTCATAAAACTTCCCAATGACATTTTTAAATTCGCAAAATATCCCATGGTCTGATGCTGCAGAGATAGCGGTTGGTTCTGTGCCTTGCCAACAGCCCAGAAATGAATGGGGACTAGAATCCACCCTAAAACTACAAGCGAACTTCAACCCCCAGGAGGCCGCGCGCCTGGGCGCAAGCCGCTAGACCGGAAGTCTGGATGCGCATGATGTCAGTTCCGGGAGGGCTGGGCCAGCAGCGGGAGCCCGGAGGAGCTGGTGCAATGGGAGAGTGAGGCGACCGAGCCCGGATTAGGCTGCAGGGTGAGTGGCAACTGGCGTCCGGGCTCCGCAGGGGGACAGGAGCTGCACCAGGCCAGCTGGGCAGAGGCAGCGAGGCCGGAGCCTGCTGACAGGGGAAGGTCGCTGCAGTAAACAGCTCAGCAGCCGTGGGGGAGGGGCGCCAAGGGAAGGTGGGATTGGAGCAGAGGAGGGGGCGTGAGCCCCCCCCCCCCCTCCCCCCCCGCCCCGGGAGAGGGGGAATGAGACCCCCCACCCCCCCCATGGTCCGGGGCGAGGGAGCGTGAGACCCCCCCCCCCCCATGGTCCTGGGAGAGTGAGACACACCCCCCCCCTATGGTCCTGGGAGGGGGAGTGAGACCCCCCCCCATGGTCCTGGGAGAGGGGGTGTGACACCCCCCCCCCGGTCCTGGGAGAGGGGGCATGAGACTCTTTCCCCCCCCCCCCCCCCCCCCCCCCCCAGTCCCTGGAAGTGTGGGGCCAGTGACGACCCCCCCCCTGTCCTGGGAGAGGGGGTGTGAGTCCCCCCCCCCTTCCCGGTCTTCGGAGAGGAGGCGTGAGACACCCCATGATCCTGGGAGAGAGAGTGAAAGTCCTCTCCTTCCGCACCCCTTGGTCCTGGGAGAAGGGAGTGGGCCCCTTGTCCTTTGTGGAAAGGGGGTGGGTTGAGCCCCTGGTCCTGGGTAGGAGGGAGCTTTTGAGTTATGAGCCCCAGCCAGGGTAGGGAGGTTGGTTTGAGCTCCAGGAGGGAGCTTACTGTGGTTGCGGAGCGTGGAGTGGGATGGATGATCCTGATGGTGGATTGGGGGTTTATGATCCTTGATGGGCATATAAGCTCCAGACCCTGGGCTGGGGGAGTTGGGGCTGAAAGTGAGCCCCAGTTGCCAGGGAATAGGATAGGAGTGTTCTGCAGATCGTTGGCAATGGAGGAGGGTTTGAGTTCCAGGTCTGGGGAGGGGTGAAGTGCCGGGAGTGGATGGGGATGGTGTGTCAATGCTGATTTGTCTTCGGGACTGTGTGGCCAGGAGATTGACCCAGTTCAAGCCTGGAGGGATGAGCTTGCGTTGGAGTGGTGGGGCCAGATGCAACACCACCACCTTGCCCAGTGTTGTCCTTTGGAAAGGGGGCACAAAGTTAGAAATGCAACTGCAGAAACATGTCCTGCAGATTGAGCTCCTCACAGATCCTTCTGCTGTAATGTCAGGTGGAGTTTGGACTCAACTGGCTGATAGCTATTAGGGTTATCACACCCCCTCTCCCATTGGCTAATGGCTGTCACACCCCTTCTCCCACTGGCTAATAGCTATCACACCCCTCTTCCCACTGGCTGATAGCTATCACCCTCCCCACTGGCTGATGCCTATCCCCCCCCCCCCCCCCACTGGCTGATGCCTATCCCCCCCCCCCCACTGGCTGATGCCTATCCCCCCCCCCCCACCCCCCCACTGGCTGATGCCTATCCCCCCCCCCCCCCCACTGCTGATGCCTATCCCCCCCCCCCCCCCCCCCCCACTGGCTGATGCCATATCCCCCCCCCCACTGGCTGATGCCTATCCCCCCCCCACTGGCTGATGCCTATCCCCATAGGCTGATTGCCTACCCCCCCCCCCCACTGGCTGATGGCTATCACGCGCCCATTCCCATTGGTTAATGGCTAGCATACCCCCCTTCCCACTGGCTAATGGCTATCATATCCCCCTTCCCACTGGCTAATGGCTATCACACCCTCCCCACTGGCTAATGGCTATCACATCCTCCCCACTGGCTAATGGCTATCAGACCCCCACCCTTCCCATTCGCTGATGGTTATCATACGTCCCTTCCCATTGGCTAATGGCTCACATCCTCCTTCCCACTGGCTAATGGCTATCACACCCCTCTTCCCACTGGCTAATGGTATCACACCCCTCTTCCCATTGGCTAATGGCTATCACACCCCTCTCCCCACTGGCTGATGGCTATCACACACCCGCATCTTCTATGGCTGTCCTCGTGCTACGAAGCTCTCCTTACATAAATAAATGTAGAGTGTTTCTTAAATGGTGAGAGATTGGGATGTATGGAGTGCCTTTGTTCATGATTTGTTGAAAGCTGACATGCCGATACAGCAATTAGGAAGGCAAGTGTTATGTTGGCCTTTATTTCAAGAGGATTTGAGTACAAGAATAAAGAGGTCTGAAATTGTGTACATACCTGCCATAGAGAGAGTGCAACAAGGAAGGGGGATTGGCCTATAAAGAGAAATTGAGGTGACTGGGCCTGTATTCACCAGTGTTTAGAAGAATTGAGAGGTGATCTTATTGAAACAAACAAAATTCTTACAAGGCTGGACAGGAAGGCTGTTTCCCCGGGGTGGGGTGGGGGTGGGGGGGGCATAGTCTCAGTAAGGAATAGGACGTTAAGACTGAATTAAGGAGGGACGTCTTCAGTCAGAGGATGGCACGTCTTTGGAATTCGCTACCCCAGAGATCTGTCGAGCCTCAGTCATTGCGAATGTTCAAGACTGGGTTTGATAGATTTCTGGACATTAAAGGTATCAAGGTATATGACAGTGCGGGAAAATGGCATTGAGGTAAAGGATCAATCATAATCTAGTTGGATGGCAGAGCAGGCTCGAGGGACCGAATGGCCCAATTCTGCTCTTGGTTTCTCTGTTTCTTATCTGTACTGCAACTTGATGTAAAAATTACATTTATCTGTTGACATGTCTGCAAATAATCTGCATCCTCCCATAGTCACCGCTGCTTTTAATCAGCAGGTTGCCAGTTTGTGTCATTCGACAGGCATAAAAACAAGGGTAGCAGTTATTTCAAATCTTAGTGTGAGCGTGCATCTAGTGCTAACGTGAGCAGATTTTGTGTGTCTGAGATCCAAGATTGCTTGTTGTTGGAAGATGTGACGGGTTTGCATTTTGACTCCTAAGTATCACAGCTGATATTTTCACGCCATTGCATTCGGTACTTTTGGCTTCGGTGCAAGTTTTCCCCTGCACGGCAGTGTCCTGATATGTTCGTGTAATAGCATTTTTGCATGAACAAATTTCCTCCTTTTAATGTGTATGCTTTCATAATTTCATAAGACATAGGAGTAGAATCAGGCCATTCGGCCCATCGAGTCTGCTCCGCTATGCTATCATGGCTGATATGTTCCTCATCTGCTACCTACAATGTTACAGACCAAGAGCTGGATTGCGAAATCAGCCAGAGCATCTGCTCCCTCGAACACATGACCTCGGAGCGGGAGTCGGCAATTTAGTCTCCCGAGCCTAACACCCTCAATGTGATCATGGCTGATCCCTTCCCGACCTCAACTCACCATCCTGCCCGTTCTCCAGAATCATTTCAACCCATTACCAGTCAAAAATCTGTCTAACTCCTCTTTAAATTTACACACTGTCCCTGCATCCATCGCACTCTGGGGTAGCGTATTCCACAGATTCACAACCCTTTGGGGGAAATAGTTTTTCCTCAAATCTGTTTGAAATTTGCTACCTCTTATTCTAAACTTATGTTCTCTCATTTTAGAATGCCCCACAAGAGGAAGCATCAGCTCCACGTCTACTTTATCAATACCTTCTGGGATTTCTCACGATCTTTTCTTCCTTTTGCCTTGCGATCTGGTCTTTCTTGCATCCCTGATCTGCCTTTGGATATTTTGCTACTATTAAAGGCATTTGTGTCAATACAAGTTATTGTCTTGTGTATGTGCTTATTTGTTTTCAGCCTGCTCTTACACTGCGTGGCGAAGGTTTGGGGGGGGGGGGGGGGGGGGGGGGGGGTTAACCTTGCGGTTTATGCTGGCCGAGTTGCTGTATTGCTTGCGCTGATTGTCAGTGAGGTTCTCAGAGCGGACTGATGAAAGAGCAAACTCTAACTGATGTCTGCAGCAGGCGCCTTCAGTCATTTGGCTGCTGGTCTCTGCTGACTTGAATGAATATTTTTGCAGGGGGGCAGGGCAGACCAGGTTAGTACCTTGAAACGGCTGCTGTTTCGGGTGACAGCGAATCCATACCCGAGAATCTGGGCGCAGCGCGAATGAAATCCCACCCTGTCCCATTCGAACAAGTGCAATTGATGGAAACTTGCATTAGGAACTTGTGGGCAGAGCTTTCTTCTGATCTAGGGAGTATTGAACTAGTGTAAAAGATCGCAGATGCTCGAACGGAAAATAGTTATGGGTGCAGCCTGCATCTAAAATTCTGCAATGATTTGGGCTACTTGATTTGACTGTGCTCAGGTTAAGCTGGTGCCGTATACGTATCCAGCACTTTACCAACCAAAGTTCTCCACCAATCGGAATTTCTGATGTTCTTCTATTACAGAATCACTCTAACAATCACAGGCAATTAGAAAGGTATCCAGAATCCGTACCTGCATACTTTATTTGTTTCTACTTTAATTTATGTTTTAATGTACTGTTGAAGATTAGAAGAAAAAAAATATTGTTCTTTATTCACTGAGTACTTGCATATTAGTCCATGCTGCATGGATTGTGCTGTATGCTAGTCTTAAATGGAACTCTGCTAACCGGCATTTTAGATTAACCGGTGCCATCCATTCGCTGTCCATGCTGGATGATAAAGATTTTACTGTATTTCAGGCTGCAATGTTACCATAATTTATTTAAATGCAAAAGTGGTATGTGAAAAGTTAATGCCATGTATGTTTGGGCTTGAAGGAGTCCAATTGGTTGAAAAGTTAAATGGAATAATTGGTCGTCACAGGTTTGTCGGTGGTGCTGATAGGTGGGAGAAATCTGCGACAATATATTTCACATATGGGATAATGGGCTGGATTCTTCGGTCCCCCAGTCGCGTGTTTCTCGGCGGCACGCTGTTCGCTGGCAGCGGGTTTCGCTACTCTGCCGCTTGTCAATGGAATTTCCCATTGAAGCCACCCCACGCTGCTGGGAAACCCCTGGGCAGCTAGTGCGGGGAATGCCGATCAATATTTCAGTGCCTCCTTTCGGATTATCTTTGTAAATTAGATCTTCTGCCAACACTCCGCTTAGTGTACTTTCTAAGAGCAGAGTTGCTGAAGCAAAAGCAGAAACTGGAAGTACAAATGGTACATTGCGGAAGATAAATGTTGCTTTTTTTGTACTGTAACAGCTAAGGAACGTCTGTCGTGGAATTGTGGCTTCCTATGTGCATCTGACCAAGGTCATTTGTGGAGGCAGTGGCTATAGTCTCTCAAATTTCAGCGATTATATCGGAGCATCTTTCTGAAATACCTAATCGAGCCTGTGGTTGCTCACATCCAAGTGTGTTGTGTTGACACATCTACTAATGAGCCTGTTGACAGAGTTCTCTGCGTTTTGTTCTTGAACAGACAGCATGTGGTAAATTCAGTGGAACCTGAGCAGGGCAGTGTAGAGTTATTTTAATGTGAAGCTGACTAGATAATAATTTAGTAACAGTTGCCTTGTCACTGCCGATTTGAGCATGAAAAGGCCATTCAGCCCCTCACGTGCTTGTCCCCATTCATGGCCAATCTGTATATTGCCTCCATTTACCTGCCTTTGCCCAATGTTCATTGATACCTTTTGTCTAACAAGAACATGCCACTCTCAAGTCTCGAAAACTTAACTCGTCGCAGCATCTGCTGTCTTTTGGGAGAGAGAATTCCTGACTTCCACACTGTCAGTAGTGTTGCTTCCTGGTTCTAATTTGAAGTTTATGCCCCCTATGTTTTTGGCTTTTCCCCCGACAGATTAAATCATTTCACTGTATCTGCGCTAGAATTTATTCTATCACACCGCAGATAATAACAAATGTGTTTTGGACCGTGAAAACTACTCCAACAAATACAATGGTAATTCGCTCCAAATGAGCCACTGGCATCAGTGAAACTGCATCCCAGCGTAAGACTCTTGGAGATTAAAGGAATGGGAATGAGATTTGTGTGGACGTTTATGCTCCGTAACAGCTTAACCTGGGGCTGGTTTAGCACAGGGCTAAAGTGCGAGCTTTGAAAGCAGGCCAGCAGCACGGTTCAATTCCCGTACCAGCCTCCCCGAACAGACGCCGGAATGTGGCGACTAGGGCTTTTCACAGTAACTTAATTTGAAGCCTACTTGTGACAATAAGCAATTTTCATTTCATTTCATTTTTTCACCTGGCTTTGGCCGGGGGGGGGGGGGGGGGGGGGGGCACATATTGTTTCAGTTAATAAGGTGAATTATGCCATGTAGCATTAGACTACAGTGAACAATCTGCAGTCGTCCTCGGCCTGTTCGGAAGGGAACCAGTCCAAAATTAACCAAGAAATGTGGATAGTAGCTTTCTAATTCGTAATAACATTGATGGTATTGTCACTGATTGGTGACTTGAGGGTCAATGAATTTGCTTCAGTTTGATGCACTTTCAACCAAAGGAAAAACACGTGCATCTCTAACCTAACCTATCTAACGTTCTGATGAATATGCGGCAATTTGTTTGACAGGAGCATTGAATTTTCATGTTGCCTTGTCGTAAACAAGTTGAGTGTTTGTATTGGCTTTATTTCCGTGCCAAAAAGGCTGGCTTGAAATCTGCAAAAATGAGCCAATTTACCGAATTTGCATGGCTTGTCAAAATATTAATTTAATACAAGTGATTAGAAAGATATCAAAACAACTCCAACACAATATGTAGCATTTTTTAATGTAGAAAAGAAAGTCCAAAGAAAGATTTAGTGAAAGACTATTCTGGGCATGGTTTTAAAAATCTGTTTTCACTGTGTTCATGCAGTGCAGTCAGCATTTTACCTTTAAACGTGATCCACTTATCGATTAAAGCGTTTGAACAAACTTGGTTAATTGGTTTGCTGTTTCCATGCTTCTTTGAATGTACAGTGGATTCTTTCAAGTCATATACACCCTGGCAGTATTCTTGACTTGTGGATTATAATCTTCATTATGTGACTCTTAACCCAGCGGTGGTACAAATTCCATTTCCTGCAGGCTGTTTGGATCACTTGCAACTGCTGGGTCATGATTTGAGAGTCAATAATGACTCCCAACAGGGAATTTAGAGGAAACATTTTGCCCCAAATGTGGTTAGAATGTTGAACTTGCAACGGAACATATGGAGTAGTTGAGGAAAATAATATTGCATTTAAAGGGAACACAGGAAAGAGGATATGTATCGATCTAGATGAAGTAGGGCAGGAGGAGGCTCATGTGAAGTATAAACATTAACATAGACCGATTACACTGAATTACCTGTTCTGCTGTGCACTAATGTAATGGTAGCTTTGGAGAAGCTCGAGAACCTTCGTAAGTTGTATAATACTTGACACTCCAATGTGGATTGCGATATAGGCAGCAAAGCTTTGGACAAGCGGATGTTTACGGAGGCTGGAAGATTACCTACAAGCATCAGATGGTCTGATACAGCGGTAATGTTACGGAGATTAAGCGGTCCTTTGCATGACGTTGATGCGGGTTTGTAGTCTCAGCTGGGCGTCAACTGGGATGCTCTGGTCAGTTTGAGATGTGACTGTGAAGGGCGATGGAGTGAGTGGCCAGAATATGGGGTTTGTGACAGGGCCTAATGTCGATGGCTTTGACATTGCCAGTGATTAACTGGCGCAAATTGTGACTGATTATTTTTTCCTCCGACTTGCTCCCTCGCCTCACGCCAAGGTATGTTTCCAGAAGCATTGCCCGATGTTCAGTACTCTGCCCCAATTCATCTGTGAGCATGTAAAACAAATGTTTACAGCAACTTTGGATGCTCGATTCACGCAGAGAATCGAGTTAAAGTACAGATCAGCCATGGTGGCACAGGCTTGAGGGGCTGTATGGCTTCCCACCAGCAACCAGGTTTTTAACTTTGGCAGAACTGTGCTCTTGAGCCCAAGTGTGCAAGAGTCCAGTTTTGTTACTCTACCTAAAGTTAACAGACTTTGCACTCACCGGGGCCTGCATTAAATGTCTGCGGTTCCATTTTGCACAGTTCAATTGCAGGAACTATGTTACTTTTGACCTGATTGTGCTGAAGGTTAACTGTGCGAAGCTCTGTTCAAGTGATTCTGGATAGCCATGAGCAGGGTGCTGCAAAGTTGTGTTTGGTGAGCACGGTGACACTTCTACTGATGGGCAAACGTGTTTAATTGCTGGTCCCCGCGGAACCGATTCCTGACTTAATCGATATAATTTACTTCAGTTTAGGAAAGACGGGCTTCCTTGATTATGTCCAAACCCACGAGCAAAGATTCGTCCTTCCGCGAGCGATTCAAAAGTCTTCTGGGTATTGGCCCCCGTATTAACACCAAGCAAGCGGAATGTAAGCCAGCAGAACTCATAATCACGGGTGAAATATTGAAGGTATTGCGTTTACATTTTAACGTGAGATGTACCCTCTTTACGCTTGCAAAGCTGTTTTGGCTGCTTTGTGTGAAATGCCATCATTGAGAGTGTATCTTTCTGGTTTTAGGTTGCCTCAGGACCTGAATGTAGAGTGTGGACTTCACAACAGAATAAAAACCATCGGCCAAGTTTGTGATCTAGCCCGCACGAGGAAGTTTGAAGAGGTAAAAAAAACATTTTTTTTTCGACTCGTGCGTTGGCCCATTTTCATGAAGTGGTCATCCAGTTGTAGCAGTTACGGTCTTTTCAATCCAACGACAGTGCGGTTTAAACAAGCAATTGTTATTGAAATAACTGTGTCCTCCAGAGAAGATGAGGCAAAACATTTCCTTTCTACCCAGTGAGTTGTGATCTAGAAGACACTGCCTTAAAAAGTGGAAACATTCAATGGTAATGTTCAGAAAGTAGTTGATAGAAGTTTGAAAAGCCAATACTTACTGGGTTATGGTAAAGAGCAACGTCAGTGGGACTAATTGAATAGCTCTTTCAAGGAGCCTATGATCTAGAAGACACTGCCTTAAAAGTGGAAACATTCAATGGTAATGTTCAGAAAGTAGTTGATAGAAGCTTGAAAAGCCAATACTTACTGGGTTATGGTAAAGAGCAACGTCAGTGGGACTAATTGAATAGCTCTTTCAAGGAGCCAGCACAAGTGTGATGGACTGAATGGCCCCGTGTGCTGTATGATTTCAATTGAGACTTCTGCAGATCATTTCCTTGCAGTACTGGAACGATAGTTTCTGTTTGGTTTAACATGTGAATTGTCCCTTTTGTTCTTTGTGGTTCTAGCATGCGGTGGAGGCTGTGTGGCAGGCAGTGGATGACTTGATTTCTGACGATCATTCAGAGGCCAGACATGCAGTACTGCTGCTGATGAAGGCTATTATTCAGGGGCAGGTAACAATTGATTTTACGTGGATCCAGTTTATATTTAGATTATGCTTCCATTATGCTTTTAATTCTCCTGCTTTACAATATCAGTCCTGTGAATTGAGTTTGTTCCCTTTATTTTTGAAAATATTACTGATTCAATTGCTCGGTATCTCTTATCTCCGTAACATTACCTGACACCTGTCTCAGCTCAACTGCTGTTGAAACTCTCATCCATATCTTTATTAAATTTCGCTATTCTGATCCTCCTGGCTGGCATGGCATCCGCTGTACATAAGCTTGAGTTTATCGAAAACCTGCCTGTATCCTAATTTGCATCCAGTCCATTCACCTTTGGCTGCTGGTTCAGCAGTGCCTCAATTTTATAATTCTCACCTTGTCTTCAAACCCCTCTGAGGCTGAGCCCATCCCTTTTCTGGCGGCATCCTCCAGCTCTGCAACCCTCTGAAATCTCTTCACTCTTCCAAACCTGCCCTCCTGCACAGCTCCGTTTGAAATTGCTCCACCATTGGCCGCCACACCTTCGGATGCCCAGGCCCAAGGCCCTGAAATTCTCTGTCTGAACCTCCTCCTCCATAAAATAACACCCCTAGACAATACCCCTCTGACCAACCTTTTGACCATCTATTAATATCTTATAATGTGACTCAGCTTCACAGTATTTACCACATTTTTAAATAATCTTTATTGTCACAAGTGGGCTTACATTAACACTGTAATGAAGTTACTATGAAAATCCCCTAGTCGCAACACTCCGGCCTCTGTTCAGGTTCACTGAGGGAGAATTCAGAATGTCCAATTCACCTAAAAGCACGTCTTTCGGGACTTGTGGGAGGAAACTGGAGCACCCGGAGGAAACCCACGCAGACACAGGCAGAACTCCGCACAGTCAGTGACCCAAGCCAGGAATTGAACCTGGGACCTTGGAGCTGTGAAGCAACAGTGCTAACCACTACAGAGTCAAAGGAGCTATATAAATGCTTTTGTTGGTTCTTGTTATAGACTCTCTTATTTCCGATTTTCATTGGCTGCAGATTTTAAAAATCTGTAGCAAAGTTAGTTAAGCCTGCTCTGTGCACGCGTATCTCCTCGTCGTTACTTTCGACCTCTTCGACAGCACCTTCCAAGTTTGCAACCTCTACCACCTAGAAGAAAAAGATCAGCAAACACATGGAACACCACCGTTACCTACAAGCTCCCCCTGCCGCCCAGCCTCGCAACATCCTGATCTGTAATCTACTGTAATTGCTTCACTGCTGAATTGAAATCCTGAAACTCCCTAAGCACTGTGGGCCTACCTACACCATGTGAATTACAGTGGTTCAAATAGGTGCCTCGTCACCATCACCTTGGGGGTAATTGTGGATGGGCGCGACAGTGACATTTACAACCTGCGAACAGATATTTTCTTCCTGGGTCATCAGTTGCTGTCTTTTATTCAGTTGGGCTGACATTTGACAGGGGCAAGCCTTAGAACATAGAACATTACAGCGCAGTACAGGCCCTTCGGCCCACGATGTTGCACCGTCCTGTGAAACCCTTCTAAAGTCCCTCTACATTATTCCCTTATCGTCCATATGCCTATCCAATGACCATTTGAAGGCGTTTCGTGTTGGCGAGTCCACTACTGTTGCAGGCAGGGCATTCCACGCCCTTACTACTCTCTGAGTAAAGAACCTACCTCTGACATCTGTCCTATATCTATCTCCCCTCAATGCTGTCCCCCTCGTGCTGGACATCACCATCCGAGGAAAAAGGCTCTCGATGTCCACCCTATCTAATCCTCTGATCATCTTGTATGCCTCAATTAAGTCCCCTCTTAACCTTCTTCTCTCTAACGAAAACAGCCTCAAGTCCTTCAGCCTTTCCTCATATGATCGTCCCTCCATACCAGGCAACATTCTTTTTTTTAAAATAATTTTTATTGGAATTTTTTACAGAAAATATAACAACAAACAATGAAATGCAACAAAATAACCCCATAATCACTGTTAAACCCAACAGACCGTATCAACGCATGTATCACATCCCCCCCAACCCCAATGAACAACAAAAAAAACTTGAAAATAAATTAAAATTAAATAAACAAACATAGTCATCGTCTCTCTCTCCCCCCCCCCCCCCCCCCCCCCCCCCCCCCGGGTTGCTGCTGCTGCTGTCCCAGTATCCTATCGTTGAGCCAGAAAGTCGAGGAAAGGTTGCCACCTCCTAAAGAACCCTTGTACCGATCCTCTCAGGGCGAATTTGACCCTCTCTAGCTTGATAAAACCCGCCATGGCGTTGATCCAGGTCTCCACGCTTGGGGGCCTCGCATCCTTCCGTTGTAGCAAGATCCTTTGCCGGGCTACTAGGGACGCAAAGGCCACACACTCTTTCGCCTCCTGCACTCCCGGCTCCACCCCAACCCCAAAAATCGTGAGTCCCCATCCTGGCTTGACCCTGGATCCCACCACCCTCGACACCGTCCTCGCCACTCCCTTCCAGAACTCCTCCAGTGCCGGGCATGCCCAGAACATATGGGCATGGTTCGCTGGACTCCCCAAGCACCTGACACACCTGTCTTCACCCCCAAAGAACCTACTCATCCTAGACCCGGACATGTGGGACCGGTGCAGCACCTTGAATTGGATGAGGCTAAGCCGCGCACATGAGGAGGAAGAATTAACCCTGTCCAGGGCATCAGCCCATGTCCCGTCTTTGACCTGTTCCCCCAGTTCCCCCTCCCACTTAGCTTTCAGCTCCTCTACTGACGCCTCCTCCACCTCCTGCATAACCTTGTAGATATCAGATATCTTCCCCTCTCCGACCCAGACCCCCGAAAGCATCCTGTCACTCACCCCCCTCGCGGGAAGCGAAGGGAACCCCTCCACCTGCCGCCTAGCAAACGCCTTTACCTGCAGATACCTGAACATGTTCCCCGGGAGGAGCCCAAATTTCTCCTCCAACTCCCCCAGGCTCGCAAACCTCCCATCAATAAACAGGTCCCTCAGCTGTCTGATGCCCGCTCTGTGCCAACCCTGAAATCCCCCATCAATGTTCCCCGGGACGAACGGATGGTTCCCCCTTAACGGAGCCTCCATCGAGTCCCCCACTTCTCCCCTATGTCGCCTCCGCTGCCCCCAAATCTTGAGGGTAGCCGCCACCACCGGACTCGTGGTCTACCTCGTGGGAGGGAGCGGCCACGGCGCCGTTACCAGGGCCCCCAGGCTTGTATCTCCACAGGACGCCCTCTCCATCCGTTTCCATGCTGCCCCCTCTCCCTCCATCACCCACTTGCGCACCATCGACACATTGGCCGCCTAATAATACCCCGAGAGATTGGGCAACGCCAGCCCCCCCCCATCTCTACCCCGCTCCAAGGAGACCCTCTTCACCCTCTGGGTCCCCTGCGCCCAAACAAAGCACATGATGCTGCTAGTCACCCTTCTAAAAAAGGCCCAAGGGATAAAGATGGGCAGACACTGGAAGAGGAACAAGAACCTCGGGAGAACCGTCATTTTGACGGACTGCACTCTACCCGCCAACGATAGCGGCACCATGTCCCACCTTTTAAATTCCCCCTCCATCTGCTCCACCAGCCTGGTAAAATTAAGCTTATGGAGAGTCCCCCAACTCCTGGCCACCTGCACCCCCAGGTATCTGAAACTCTTCACTGCCCTCTTAAATGGGAGCCTCCCAATTCCCTCCTCCTGATCACCCGGGTGTACTACAAATACCTTGCTCTTGCCTAAATTGAACTTATAGCCCGTGAAGCCCCAAAATTCCTCTAACAGCTCCATCACCCCCGGCATTCCCCCTTCTGAGTCCGCCACATACAACAGCAGGTCGTCCGCATACAGCGATACCCGATGTTCCTCCCCACCCCGCACCAGACCCCTCCATCTCCCTGACTCCCTCAACGCCATAGCCAGAGGTTCAATCGCCAATGCAAAGAGCAAGGGGGACAGGGGGCACCCCTGCCTGGTCCCACGGTAGAGCCTAAAGTACTCCGATCTCCTTCAATTGGTAACTACACTCGCCATCGGAGCCGCGTAGAGCAGCCTCACCCATTTGATGAATCCCTCCCCGAATCCGAACCGCTCCAGCACCTCCCACAGGTACCCCCACTCAACTCTATCAAATGCTTTCTCTGCATCCAGCGCCACCACTATCTCCGCCTCCCCCTCCACTGCCGGCATCATAATAACATTTAGCAATCTCCGCACATTCGTGTTGAGCTGCCGTCCCTTGACAAATCCTGTCTGGTCCTCGTGTATCACCCCTGGCACACAGTCCTCTATCCTGGTGGCCAGGATCTTCGCCAGCAACTTAGCGTCAACATTGAGGAGCGAGATAGGCCTGTATGATCCACACTGTAAGGGGTCCTTATCCCGCTTCAGGATCAGAGAGATCAGTGCCCGCGACATCATCGGGGGCAAAGCCCCCCCCCTCCCATGCCTCATTGAAGGCTCGCACCAATAGGGGGCCCACCAGATCCGCATACTTTTTATAAAATTCCACCGGGAACCCATCCGGCCCCGACGCCTTACCTGACTGCATTTGTCCGATCCCCCTGACTAGCTCCTCCAACTCTATCGGCGCCCCCAGCCCCTCTACCAGCTCCTCTTGAACCTTTGGGAAACATAGCCTGTTCATGAAGCTCTCCATCCCCCCTCTCCCCATCGGAGGTTCCGACCGGTACAGTTCCTCGTAGAAGTCCCTAAAGACCCCATTTACTTCTGCCCCCTTCTGCACTACATTCCCACCCTTATCCGTCACTCCACCAATTTCCCTAGCCGCATCCCGCCTACGGAGCTGATGCGCCAACATCCTGCTCGCCTTCGCCCCATACTCATATACCGCGCCCTGCGCCCTCCTCCACTCTGTCTCCGCCTTCCTGGTGGTCAACAAGTCAAATTTGGCCTGCAAACTACGTTGTTCCCCCAGCAACCCCTCCTCCGGTGCCTCCGCGTATCTCCTGTCCACATCCAGCAGCTCCCCCACCAGTCTCTCCCTCTCCTTCCTCTCCCTCCTTTCCCTATGGGCCTGGATGGAGATCAGCTCCCCCCGGATCACTGCTTTCAGAGCCTCCCAGACCATCCCCACCCAGAACTCCCCCATGTCGTTGGTATCAAGATACCCCTCAATACTTCCCCGGACACTCCTACACACCACCTCATCAGCCAGCATCCCCACATCCAGGTGCCAGAGCGGGCGCTGGTCCCGCGCCTCCCCCATCTCCAGATCAACCCAGTGCGGAGCATGGTCTGAAATTGCTATGGCCGAATACTCGGCATCCTGCACCTTCGGGATCAATCCCCTGCTCAGGACGAAAAAATCTATTCGGGAATAAACCCTATCGACATGAGAGAAAAAGGAATGCTCCCGCGCTCTTGGCCTCCCAAACCTCCAGGGATCCACCCCTCCCATCTGGTCCATAAACCCCCTCAGCACTTTGGCCGTCGCCGGTCTCTTACCCGTCCTTGAACTGGACCGGTCCAGTGGGGGATCCAGCACTGTGTTAAAGTCTCCCCTCATGATCAGGCCCCCTGCCTCCAGGTCTGGAATGCGGCCCAACAAGCGCCTCATGAAGCCAGCAACATCCCAATTCGGGGCATATACATTAACCAGCACCACCTTCTCTCCCTGCAGCCTACCCTTCACCATAATATATCTGCCCTCCTTGTCCGACACCACCTCAGCCGCCTCGAACGCCACTCTCTTCCCCACCAGAATCGTCACCCCCCGGTTCTTCGCGTCCAATCCTGAGTGAAAAGCCTGCCCCACCCACCCCTTCCTCAGACGAACCTGGTCCGCCACTATCAAGTGGGTCTCCTGGAGCATAGCCACGTCTGCCTTCAGCCCCTTCAGATGAGAAAACACCCTAGTTCTCTTAACCGGCCCATTCAGCCCCCTCACGTTCCAGGTAATCAGCCGGATCAGAGGGCAACCCGGCCCCCTCCCCCGCCGGCTAGCCATAGCTTATCGACTGCTCACCCCCATCCAGCTCGCCCCGCCCGACCCGTTCCCTATGGCGATAACGCCTCTCCTCTACCCCACCGGTCCACACCAGCTCCTTCCTGGCTATTCCAGCAGCAATCCGGTATTCCCCCCCCCCCCAGGCTAGGACCCCTCCTAGCCGCGACGCACCCTCCATGGTACTTCCGTGAGTCAGCTGACTTCTGCTGACCCCGGCAGCTCCCACCAAAACCCATCCCCTCCCGGCATGGGGTCATCCCCCTCTTGCCACACCTCCTTGGTACCGCTTCAGCGCGGGAAAGAAAACCAATAGAGGCCACGCCCCCACCTCCAGCTCCGCCTCCCCCTGCCCCGCAGCACGGGAAACCAGAGGAAAGCCCACACCCCACCCTTCTGACGCAGCTCCCCAAAATCCAGTTTCACCCCAACCCCCAGCCCTGTACAGAAGAGAACATATAAAACACAAACCCCCAACATTCCCCACATACCCCACAACCATACCCTGACCCACCCGGAAACAGAGCAAAAAGAAAACCAGCATACAAAACATGTGTCAAAATTGCAGAACAGCAACAGCGAAAAACAGCAATGGCCATAGTGTGTCCCCAGACCCTAGTTCGAGTCCAGCTTCTCCGCCTGTACAAAGGCCCACGCCTCCTCCGGGGACTCGAAGTAGTGGTGTCGGTCCTTATATGTCACCCACAGACGCGCAGACTGCAGCATTCCAAATCTGACCTGCTTGGCATGCAGCACCGCCTTCGTCCGGTTAAACCCGGCCCGCCGCTTAGCCACCTCCGCACTCCAGTCCTGGTAGGTTCACACTACCGAATTCTCCCACTTGCTGCTCCTCTCTTTCTTGGCCCAGTGCAGCACACACTCCCGGTCGCTGAATCGATGGAACCGCACCAGCACCGCCCGCGGGGGTTCATTTGCCTTGGGCCTCCTGGCCAGCACTCTGTGAGCTCCCTCAAGCTCCAGGGGCAAATGGAAGGACCCCGCTCCCATCAACGAGCTCAACATCGTGGTCACATACGACGGGAGATCCGACCCGTCCAGCCCCTCCACCAGGCCCAGGATCCTCAAATTCTTTCGCCTCGTGCGAACGTCCAGCTCCTCCAAGCCGTCTTGCCACTTTTTGTGAATTGCCTCGTGCAACTCCACTTTCCCCACGAGGACCACGGCCTCCTCCTCCCGCTCAGCGGCCTGCTGCTGCAACTCCCGAATGGACACCTCCTGGGCCGCCTGGGTCTCAAGCAGCCTGTTGGTAGTCGCATTCAGGGAGTCCAGCAACTCAGCCTTCAGCTCCGCAAAACAGCGCAGAAGAGAAGCTTGCTGCTCCTGCGCCCACTTCCACCAGTCCTCGGGCGTTCCGCCGGCCGCCATTTTGTCCTTCTTCCCCCGCTTTTCTTGGTGAGCTGCTGCAGCTTTTTCCTTTGCCCCACTCCGGGTGAGCACCATAAATTATGGGGAATGCTCCTCTAGACACCTTCCCCCACCGGGATTCGTCGCGACAGCGCCGTTTGAGGCCCTCAAATCGGCCCAAAAGTCCTTAAGTAGCGGGAGCTGCCGAACGTGCGGCTTAGCTCCGCATAGCCACAACCGGAAGTCCCAGGCAACATTCTTGTAAATCTCCTCTGTACCCGTTCCAATGCTTCCACATCCTTCCTATAATGTGGCGACCAGAACTGCACACAATACTCCAAATGCGGCCGCACCAGAGTTTTGTACAACTGCACCATGACCTCATGGCTCCGAAACTCAATTCCTCTACCAATAAAAGCTAACACACTGTACGCCTTCTTAACAACCCTCTCAACCTGGGTGGCAACTTTCAGGGATCTATGGACATGGACACTGAGATCTCTCTACTCGTCCACACTACCAAGAATCTTACCATTAGCCCAGTACTCTGCCTTTCTGTTATTCCTTCCAAAATGAATCACCTCGCACTTTTCTGCATTAAACTGCATTTGCCACCTGTCAGCCCAGCTCTGCGGCTTATCTATGTCCCTCTGTAACTTGTAACATCCTTCTGCATTGTCCACAACTCCACCGACTTTAGTGCCATCTGCAAATTTACACCCATCCTTCTACGCCCTCCTCCAGGTCATTTATAAAAATGACAAACAGCAACGGCCCCAAAACAGATCCGTGTGGCACACCACTAGTAACTGCACACCAGTCAGAGCATTTCCCATCAACCATCACTCTTTGTCTTCTATCAGCTAGCCAATTTCTGATCCAAACTGCTAAATCACCCTGAATCCCATGCCTCTGTATTTTCTGCAATAGCCTACCGTGGGGAACCTTATCAAACGCTTTATTGAAATCCATATACACCACATCAACTGCGTTACCCTCATCCACCTGTTTGGTCACCTTCTCGATGTACACAATGTAGTTATAAAAAGTGTATGATGTTCTCATCTCAGATAGTCATTGACTATATTGAACATTCAACAGCTTGGAATGATTAAGACCATTTGAGGTGTTTTCCATGGTAAAGGCGCTTATACAAATGTAAATTGTTGTGCTCTTACCATTTCCCGTTTATATTTAATAAACTGACGCACTGAACTTGTTCAACTAGGGGGAAAGGCTTGGGCCGATCCGAGCACACTTCTTTCATGTGATCAAGGATTACCCAGTGAATGGTGACCTACTTGAGAGACTCGAGGTGTTCAAAGCACTAACAGAAAACGGAAAAGACATCACCTATTTGGAGGAAGACCTGTGTATGTGTGTGATGCATTTGGGAAGACATTTGAATAGCGAGCTTGCTACTATTTTTGTTGAGGCTTAAACTAGATTGTTGTAAATCTGGATTTGAGTTTGTTATGCTAATCATTTTTGCCAACTGCAGTAATGCTGTTAAAATAATTAAACCTGAGAGAAACATGTATGCTTTATACCCCCCCACAAAATGCAGCATCATTTGTGTTAACAACTGTCTGGCGTCACACCCTTGGGTGACCCATTTTTTTAAGGGTAGAAAATTATTCATTGTGTTCTAATTTTTGAAATATTGTTTCGAAAGAAATATTGGCCCATAACCACCTGGTTCTCCAGCGTCACATTTGGGGGGAACTCCAGTGCAGGGATGTACTGGGGAATCCCTCTAGGACTAATAATGACCATGAAACCATTGTCTATTATACCCATTTGGTTCCCTCATCTCCTTTAGTGAAGGAAATCTGCCATCCTTCCCTGGTCTGGTTAACACGTGACTCCAGTTCCACAGCAATGTGTTTGTCTCTTAAGCAACACAGTTCCAAGGGCAATTAGGGATGGGAAATAAATGCTGGTCCAGCCAGCAATGCTTGCATCCCAAAATAAAATCCTTCACATATTGCATTTTGCTGGAGAAGTAATCCTGTTATTAGTGGCAGGCCTTACATGCAAGCATACATACAAATGGCTCTGCCATTTAATGAACATAGAACATGGAACATTACAGCGCAGTACAGGCCCTTCGGCCCACGATGTTGCACCTTCCTGCGAAACCCTTCTAAAGTCCCTCTACACTATAGAACATAGAACACCGTTGAGTTCATGATCTGACTGTAACCCCCCACCTTCCCCAGTAACCCTTGTTTACTAAGCGTCTAACTACTTCTGCCTTGAAACCATTCAAAAATTCTGCTTGCACTCTCTTTTGCAGAAGAGCATTCCAAAGAAACTCTAACCTCTGAGCGAAACAATTTCTCATCTCTGTCTTAGTTCTAGCTTCTCCCACAAGAGGAAACAACCATCCGATCGAGACCTTTGGGGGGGTCTTGTATGTTTCAATCAAGTCACCTCTTACTCCTCTGGACCCCAGCGGAACAAAGCATAGCCTGTCCAACCTTCCCTCATAAGACAACCTGCCTCTCCCTGGTATTAGTTTAGTAAACCTTCTCTGAACTGCTAATGCATTTATATCCTTAAATGAGGAGACCGATAATGTACAGAGGAATCTAGATGTGGTCTCACCAGTGTCCTGTACAACTGAAGCATAACCTCTCTGTTTCTATATTCAATTCCATAGAATTCCTAGAGTGCAGAAGGAGGCCATTCGGCCCAATGGGTCTGTACCAACCCTCTGAGAGGGCACCTTAGCTAGGCCCACTCCCCCACCTTATTCCCTTAACCCCATAACCTGCACATCCCTGAGCACTAAGGGGCAATTTAGCATGGTCAGTCCAACTAATCTGCACATCTTTGGACTGTGGGTGGAAACTCATGCAAACACGGGGGTGAAAGTGCAAACTCCACACACACCCAAGGCTGGAATTGAACCTTGGTCTCTGACGCTGTGCCACTGTGCTGCCCACTCGCAATACATAATGACATTCTATTAGCGTTGCTAATTACTTGCTGTGCCTGCATACTAGACTTTAGTGATTCATCACTAAGACACCCAGATCCGCCTGAATCCCAGAGCTCGGCAATCTCTCACCATTTAGATAATATGCTTATTTTTATTCCTCCTGCCAAAATGGACAGTTTCACATTTTTTCCACATTATGATTCATTTGCCAGATGTTTGCCCACTCGCTAAACCTATCTATGTCCTACTGTAGCCTCATATGTCCTCTCTACACCTTGCTGCCCTTACAGCTCCAACAATTTGCTCAGAACCGTTTCCTTGGTGATTAGAATTTTCCTGATTTCCTCCCTCCTTTTCGATTCCTGATTCACAACTATTTCCAGGATGTTACTTGTATCCTGAAGACTGATGCAAAATACCTGTTCAGTTATTTTCCATTCTTAATTCCCCGGACTCCCTTTCTATGGAACCAATGCTCACTTTGCTGTAGTTTTGGTTACTATAGATGTATTTTTCCTCCACTTGCTACATTTTGCGGGAGAAATTATCCAGCTATTGGGAAACTTTTCTGTGGTTTCAATGGTGGGGCCCATTTACTATAGTTTGTTGAGACTTTTTAAAAATAGATTCTGCTGTACATTAAATAGCTTCCTCTGCCTCCAGCCATAAGTCACAACACATCTCCCAACTGAGTGGATAAAATGGTGGTGTCAATATTCGCTGTTATATCCCTCCGACTTGTATCCCTTTTTGAATATTTTTGCCCCACTTAGTCTCTCCAGCCAAGAGGGCATGGAAGCCCCCACCAGATCTTTTCTTACGATCTGATACTGACTACAAGGTGGGAAATCAAGAGCAAATTAGGGTGATCCCTCCCCTTGCTACTCTGTGGATGTGTTCTTGCCCTCATATCCCCAAGGAGGGCGAGCGGTGTACCAGAGTGCAGCTCCCTGCAATGAGATCATTGCCTGTGGCATCTGGCATGCTGTGTTGAATTTTAATAGTACGAAATTGAGTTTTCACCATTACCCAGGTGAATAAGTGGCTGTTTTTAAGACTTGGATGCCATTGAAAGATTTAGTTTGATGATACCAATGAACAAATTTATTTTTATTGTCTTGTAATTAAGTTGCTGCTATCTAAGAATGAGACTGACTTAATAGGCAATATATGATCTTGTGTGTGTTTTTCTTTTTTTCTTGTTAAAGCCTCTTTTGTCCTCAAGTGGTTGGATATTGGTCTCTCAGCGGAGTTTCTGGAGGTACTAGTCAATCTGGTCAAATTCAACAGCTGCTACCTGGATCTAATTGTGGCCCAGATAGTCCAGTAAGTGAGAAGGGTATTTCATGAAATGTGCTATTAAGAGTACAGGTAGTGGTTGCAATAGTATGAATTCTTTCCTCAATACTTGGGTCCTGTAAACTGTGCAAAGCACAAGGTTGGGAAAGAAGTTGTCAGAGGCCTCTGTGGGAACCCAGCATTTTTATTATCCACTCCGTGGGGCAGCATGATAGCATAGTGGTTAGCACAATCGCTTCCAGCTCCAGGGTCCCAGGTTCGATTCCCGGCTGGGTCACTGTCTGTGCGGAGTCTGCACGTTCTCGTGTTTGCGTGGGTTTCCTCCGGGTGCTCCGGTTTCCTCCCACAGTCCAAAGGTGTGTGGGTTAGGTGGATTGACCATGCTAAATTGCCCTTAGTGTCCAAAAAATGTTAAGTGGGGGTTACTGGGTTATGGGATAGGGTAGATACGAGGGCTTCAGTAGGGTGCTCTTTGTAAGGGCCGGTGCAGACACTGAAAATTCTATGGTTTTACACGGCCTGTGTTGTCTTTCAAGGATTTAACAAAGTGCAATTGATCAGAAGTTGAAAGTAAAATGGGCTACATCTTGCCCTGCATGCCCCAAATACCCTCTATTCCTTGTTGGATTTTACTTGTACAGGAACTTTATCACAGCCCCTTAATGTATTCCGTCAACACTGTCAAAAACTAATCATTACGATAGCTGAATGGCCTATTGTAACTGGTGTAGGCTGCAGTTTGAGCTAGGCGTGGCAGCTTTCTGTCAAATGTGAAATTTGGTGCACTGAGGTCTTATTATTATTGATTAATACATCAAAATATTTTATATAGTGCGGGTTTGTTGCATTGCTGGATATACTGTTGCACTAACACTTCTACAGTTCTGAAGTGCCTCCTTTCAAAATTGTCAGCAAAATTCTTTGCAGAATATTTAAAGCCTATCTTTTTTTATTACTAAATCAGTAAAATTGGCGAAACAGTTGGAATAATTTTGAAGGACTATTTTATTTTAATTTTCATGAGTTTCTAAGGTTTGTGATTGTGCAATTTAATTTGCTCAATTACCATTCGGGTGGTCTCTGTCGATCTGTAGTGATAAAGTAATGTATAGTCCCTATGTAGCAACCCATACTCATATGCTGCTTTGTTTTCTTACAGTAAAATCTGTGTTCTTTGTAACCTGACCACAGTGCCAACAGATATAGAGGTTAGTGTCAGATATTCAGCACGCAAACACAGTTTTATGTTACTCTGGATGTTTTAGATACTTTCCAGTTTCTGTAGTGTTTTAACTTAATGACTGCAAAAGAAAAACATTAAAAAGAAGTATGGCATATTGCGTGTTATTATTTTCATGCAAAACCTGCTGGGTAAATAGAACAGGGTCTTCGGTGTTTTGTTGGCAGCTGAATCAGATTCTAAACTAAGCCTGTGAGTGGAACATTTACATTTCTGTGGCTTCTTCATAGAGACGCTGTGAGATTTGAGTTAATATGAACTTGATATTCATTCCTGAAAGCTGATTTTAGAGTAGTCAGCAGCTTGTGTGTCGAGGATGTGACCCTTGTACCAACCGTAACATTTTTATAGCACACTGGTAGAAAATGGAATCCCGGATTGCCAAGTGAGAATACTGTAATGGGTGGGTAAAGGTTCTGTATTCTTCACAAACCAGGATGCTCCATCTGCTCTCAGAACTCTTGAAAGAAAAAATGCTGTTCTTTTGAGGCAGATAGACGTTGAGTGTGGAAATCAAATTGTTGCAACCCCTGTGGAGGAACCATAAACCAGATTTGCCGAAAGATCCCCAAATGAAGAGATTGCCAACAGAATTTCACTTTTTTTTGGGTAATTTATTAATTTCACTTCTTACTTCAGGAATCAGCACAAATTAAACATGAGTTGAAAGGCAAATTATATTCCTAAAAAAGGTAAATTTCACTTAATTGTCGATACAACAGAGATGCGCCGTGCACATCCATAAATATCTGCATCATTGCCCGCTGATGTGGCATGACTTGTAATTCCAAAGATCTCTAACTTGACCTCTGGTACATAGGACCTTACTTTCACACACAATTGATTTGGCACTTGAGTAGCATTCAGCGGCAGCCGTATCCCATCTGAGGTCCCTCAGATAGTTGTCGCCTGAACAGCACATGCCTGTAGAGCCTCTCCTTAGTTCCCGCCCGTCTTTGTGGCACAGATTTCCTGGAACCTCCTTTATCCAAACTCTTTAATAAACCCCGTTAAGCGGTCTGGTTGACTTTGGCAAAACTGAAGCAACAGCAGTAAAATTGTCCCAGTTCACAATCCCTGCTCTAACGCTGTCTTTGGCTTTCTGTCTTATTTAACTGTATTTGACACAAACAGCTCCTTGTAAACATGCCTTCTTTTCTCCTCTGCACAGCATTCCCTTTATCTGCAGCTTTACTTTGTGTATGCCATGTGCACAAATTTCATATGTTAACATCCTTTTTGGTCCTGTTTCCAAGTTGGGGGTTGTCAGTTACATGGACCAGTATTTTATTCAAGAAAATTATAATTAATGCAAATTCTTAAAACTCCCTTTCAAACGTTCTTTAAAACCAATTACAGATTCCACAGGCATTTTAAAATTGAAAGTTTTGCTTACCACAATGCTTCTGGGTTGATGGTTGTCACAAGATCATTAACCTGGGTTAATATACCTTCTGTAGAAGAATAACGAGCTGTGAAAGGAGGTGTTACAAAAGAGAAAATGCTGGAAAATCTCAGCAGCTCTAGCAGCATCGCTCACCCTGCAGTATAAGTATTTCCCACTTTCTATGTCTTTTAGTTTTGACAAAGGGTCATCTGAACTCAGCGTTAGCTCTTTTCTCTCCCTACAGATGCTGCTCGACCTGCTGAGATTTTCCAGCATTTTCTCTTTGGTTTCAGATTCCAGCATCTGCAGTAATTTGCTTTTAATAAGGAGGGGGTTACAGTTCGCTACAGTTGAGGTCAACTAGTCATCTCCAGTTAATCCTAGAGGTCACACTGCTAAGATTTATTTTCCTTTATTCTTTCATGTAATGTGGGTGGCACAGGCAAGACCTACATTTGTTGTCTAGTGCCTGTTTATTCTTGAATGGAGTAGCTTCCAGGCCATTGCAAAGATCAGTTAAGAGTCAACCGCGTTACTGTGGGTCTGGAGTAATATGTAGACTGGACTGGGCAAGGGTGGCACATTTCCTTCACTAAAGTACATTAATGAGAGAGAGGTTCACGAGCACGAATTCCAAATTTATTGATTGAATTTAAATTCCACCAGCTGCCATGATGAGATTTGAACCCATGTTTTTTAATTCATTCATGGGATCTTGCCTATCCTAGGCCATTTCAGAGGGCATTTGATAGTCACATTGCGGTAGATCTGGAGTCACATGTAGGCCAGGCTGGGTAAAGGGTTGCAGATTTCCTTCCCTAGAGGACACGAGTGAACCAGAGGGTTTTTTACGGCAGCCGACAATGGTTTCATGGTCATGAAATGAAATGAAAATTGCTTGTTGTCACAAGTAGACTTCAAATGAAGTTACTGTGAAAAGCCCCTAGTCGCCACATTCCGGTGCCTGTTCGGGGAAGCTGGTACGGGAATTGAACCGTGCTGCTGGCCTGCCTTGGTCTGCTTTAAAAGCCAGCTCTTTAGCCCTGTGCTATACCAGCCCCTATAATGAATTCAAACTTCACCATCAGCCGTGGTGGGATTCAAACCCAGAAATCTCCAGAGTATTACCCAATGTATCTGGATTACTAATCCAGGGAAAATCCCACTGTGCCACCACCTCTCCTAGTCCTCCCCTCTGCTACCATCCCCAGAGCATTGGACTGGACCTCTGGATACTAGTCCAGTGATATTACCACTATACTCCCCTGTGCTATGTGTGTGTCTTTGTTAGTAAATAGCCTACAGTATTACTTGTTTATATTATGCGTGCCCAGTCCACATTCCATTGGCTAAACAACAGTGGGAAATGATAATGTTGACTGTTGAATCGTGTGACTTGACATTTGGCTGAAAAGTCGTTAAAGCAATTTCAAGATGTGTTGCATTTTGTATCACATCGGAGAGGTGATCAGGGCTTGAAACCAGACTGCCCAATATATTTGTCCTAGAGATTTGTTTGTTTTAAGGCATGTTTTGACTGTGACAGCCCTTTCATCCTTGCAAGAAATATTCTCAACCTTACTTTTTGCTTTCCTCTTCATTCTTTCTTTCTCTATCCCATTTAGTGCACGTGTGTAAAGAGCTGAAAAACATTTTGCTTAGGTTGTCGATTTGTGTCGACGCAGTAGATCCTATGATCCTATTGTTCAGCAGTATGTTTTTAGGACCAGGGACTGTTTAGTGATCTGAAATGGATATTTAACAGACTTTAATGTCAAAAATCCTTTTTAAAAAAAATTTCAATTTAGGTCTCTCTACAAGTCCTGGATGCCGTTGTTTGTTATAACTCTTTGCCCTCTGAGTCTCTCCCGGGGTTTATCATCACGCTCTGTCGGACAGTTAACGTCAAGGAATTCTGTGAGTCCTGTTGGAAGGTATGAATTTCCACTCTCGTTGATGTGAATATTGGAAATGTGGGGCGAGATTCTCTGGCATTCCCCGTGGCATGTTTCTCGGCTGTGGGAGGCGGCACGGCAGTGACCAGCGGCGGGACCTGCTGGTCCCACCGCTATCGATGGAATTTCCCATTGAATCCACCCCATGGCTCCAGGAAGCCCGCGCGAGGCTGAGGTGCGCCTTTGGCGGGCCCAGAATATCCCGTTGGCGCGACGAGCCGGAAGATCTCACCGGGTGATTTTTTAATCACTTCTAAAATTAGATTGACTTCCCCAGAAAGTTTGTCCAGAGACCTGCTTTACAGCAGGTGAATGTTTGGTAAGTATGAGTGGTGTATCGAAGGCTTAAAAATCTTTGTAATGTAAAATTAACCGCAGGAACCCAATGCAGATGCTTGCCGTTTTCACTCATTTAAAAATGTATTGGCGGAAGGCACCATCAGTAAATTAAGTTTATTTTTTTTTTTAAAAGGCTAATTAATTATCCCCTCTTAGTTAGAATTAACTGTGGCTGTTAAAGTGGAGAATTTTAATCTGTTGGCTACCTTTGGCTGTACAGTGGTTTATGCTGATGGTGATTATACAGGAGAACATCTAATCTTTAGTATTGGAGGATGATTTCTTCTTTAAAGCAAGAAGTAGTTTTACAGGTAAGCACATAGCTGTTGTTCAGATTGGCATGTTTGTTCCCATTGGCATGTCATATTTGACATTTTAAGAGTGTGCGAGATCCTGCAACCAGTCTTCAGGAAGCAATCAGTGGCTTTAGTTGTGATGGGAGCAAGGGGGAGTTACTTGTACCAGGTGGAAAATTGTTTCTTAGGTGCTCGTCCCCATTGATACTGCCATTGAATATCAAACATATAACTTCCTGAGAGAATTCCCTCATCTCTGTCCTATTGTGTAAATAAAAAATTGGTAGAGTGGGTTGCATGGAAACTGAGGTCCTGTTTAAGTATGCTTCAGAAAGAAAATAAATGGTTAGATGAAATGTTTGACTGAGCGCACCTCAATGTAAGGACTTGGACAGTGAACTATAAACTTAATCTTGAACGAAATGCTTAATGGAACTTTCCTTTTCCAGCTGATGCGCAAAGTCTTGGGAACACATCTGGGGCACAGTGCAATTTATACAATGTGTCGCATTATGGAGGATAAGTATGGCTATATTTTTGTTCATTGTTTTAAATATCTCCGTAATTTGTAATATTTTTAAGCTGTTTGATTTGTTGATATATGTTCGATAAAATATTTGCACACTATTTTTGTTGTTCTTAAAGCAAGTAATAATTTTGATGTATCTAACTTTGTTGTCCTGATGTTAGAGTGCATACGGATGACGCGGCTTTGTTGAGAGGTGCAGTATTCTTTGTTGGAATGGCTCTCTGGGGTGCACATCGTCTCCTTACCCTGAAGAGTACCCCAACATCTGTTTTACCCTCTTTTTATAAGGTAAAGCTGGGTAATCTTTTAACCAGGAAATAATTTATGTTTCTAAACCAGTGCTTTTCTTTTTGGCAGAGCCTATTTGTGTACATTGCAGACTTTATTTGTTTGAGGTTCAGTGTAAAGCCATTCTGATAGCCAACGTGAAAGAAACATTAATATAGGGATCCATATTCGTTTGCCACTGGAGTGTATGAGCAGAAGCACCATTGGGAATAAGAAGAAAAACAGTTAAACTCGAGCTTCGTTCTATAAAACATTTGTCTTACCCAATTGCCGCCTGGTCATAGCCAGCTCTGTCTCCTGAAATACATCTGGTTTGTCTCTTTGGGCGGAAGCTTTATCACAAGCATTTGCTTTTCTTGTACTTGTCCAAATATAACTGCACGCAGTAACCAAGTCAATGCTGGACACTCAGTGCTTACTCAGTATTAAATATTCAGTGATCTGAAAACAATACTAAGCTCTCATTCAGCCAGTCAATATTGAACACTTAGTACACTTAGCTGTCAATACTAAACAGTCCAGCAATGTCGGACAAGTAATCTCAAAATTCAACATGTAGAAACTCCAGCGATATTAGATGCTGTAACTGCTAAACACAAATTTACTATCGATATTGGAAACTCATTAACAAATGGTCATTATTGAACACTAATCAGTAACCCACTGTTAATGTTAGGCACTCAATTCAGTCAATATTAGAAACCCAACCAATCTTGCACACTAACCTGGGCAGTCTTGGCCTCAGTAACTCAATATTACTCAGTAATACTGCCAATATTAATCACTAAGTAACTCTAACAACATTCGCAAAAACATGGGGCAATATTGAGCATGCTATAAAGGCTCAGTAACACGGTCAGTATTAGATGCTTAAAATCTGCCACTGCTCGATACTGTTATATTAGAGACTTGGTATTTTGGGTACTATTATACTCTCTAACTGGATCATTTATATAAAAGTAAATTAATTGACAGATGCTGTGCAATTGGTTATTTCTTTCAGGGTATGACAAGTGCCAATGCAGTAGTGTCCTATGAAATTGTCCTGTCTATCACTAGATTGATCAAAAAGTATGGAAAAGAGTTGCAGGTGGTTACCTGGGAACAACTTTTGGATATTATTGAAAGATTGCTTCAGCAAATCCAGGTGAGTTTGAATTTTAAAGTTGCCGTTTATGCTTCTAGTTGCTTTCTCTCTATCCAAAGTATGCACTTGGCTGCATTGCAGTAAATTGAACTCTTTGGGGAGGAAAAAACATTTTTCACTTCAGACAAGTGGAGTTGATTTCAGTGTAAACTGGTAACCAGTTACTGGCTGCTAACTGCCATGCAGTGTCGGGTTTTATTCCTGTTATACAGGTTACTAAACTATCAACCAGTGAGATGTAATGAAATTCTGAAAACTCTGACGTGCCAAAGGGAACATCGGATTTGAAGTATTTCTTTACACTGAGGTTGTGATTAATTCATTTAAAATATCACTGCACAGAAAGAGGCTATTTTGCCAATCGTGTCTGTACCAAGATTTTCAAAGAACTGTCAACAATTCCTACACTCTTCATAACCCTGCACTTTTTTCCTTTTCCAGTTTCATTTAATTGAGAAAGTCACTATTGAATCTGTTTCTACTGCCCTTTCAAGCCATGTATTCCAGATCACAATTTATTGTGTTTTTTAATTCCCCTAATCTCCGTTTACTTTTTTTTTGACAACCCTTGTATAGTGGAAGCCGTCGAACCTGAGCTATAATTTCTTTAGGGATAGGCACTGAGTGCAGTGGTTATATTACTGGACCATTAATCAGCGAAAGCAAGTTCAAATACCACCCTGGCAGCTTGACAATTTGGAATTCAGTTCAAAAGGAAAAATATAGAAATAAAAAGCTTTCATAATTTAAGAAAACTGACCACGTAACTGCCAGATTAGTGTAAGAAGCCATTAATGTTCATTCATCTCTCGCCCAGAAGAAACTGTCTATCCTTGTGCAGTCTGGCCTGTATGTGACTCCAGTCCCATAACAACGTGATTGACTCTTGGCAGCCCCCTGAGGTGGCTTAGCAAGGCCCACCATCTCCAGGAAACTAGGAATGGACACACAGGGTTTTGGGAGTTGATCAGTATTTAAAAGAAAAAGAATCTTTCCTAGGTTTAATTTGAGAGATGTACTCGCTATTGACAGTGAATCCGGATCCTTGTGTGAAAAGCTTATCGAGCTTCCAAAAGCCTTGATATGGATACTCCATTTTGCAATCAATTCAAGTAACTTGCCTGCAAGTCTCGTATCTTGATGTTGTGGTTGGATTTTCCCTGAACGTACTAATCACCCTTGCTTGTCCTAATTGTATTTTAGACACTGGGTAGTCAAGAGCTGACAATTATTGTACATGAACTGCTAACCACTATAGAGGAATTGTATGAACAGAATGATTATCATGGTCCTCAGGAACGATTATTCACCCTGATTGAAAAGTGTTCCGATAAGAGACCGGTAAGATTTGAAACTTGTTTTAATCTTTAATGATTAAATTACAGCTCATCAAAGTGACCAATGTTAAAGCTTAAAAATTCCAGATTGATATTGATCAGTTGCAAATTAAGTACAGTCCGAGCACAGAAATTAAAATGGGGGCAAGAAACTGCCCCAATTCCATAAGATTATGGGCAGTCTTTGTCTTCATAACCAATGCATCCATAGTCTCTGCAGTCACCTATTTTTGAACCCTAGGAGGTGAGCATCCGCTCCAGGGCAAATGTCAGCCTTTAGTCCCATTTAGATGCTTTGGTCCTTTTCCTGTACTGATATTAATTTCTTTAAGTTCCTCCTTATTAGCCCCCTAGTTTACTCACTAATTTTGGTATACTTTTGGTGTCTTCTCCTGTGAAGCCAGGTACAAAATATTTATTTAAGGTCTCTTCCATTTCCTTAACCTGCATTATAATTTCCCCTCTCTCGGCCTCTCGGGATCATTTCCCACTATGTTATTGTAGGAGTAAAGATGCACTTTGTAGGTTTCTGAAACAGAAGCACAAACCAAGTTTGAAAAGTCATTGTCTAGGTTCCAAGTTTCAGTTGCCTGCTGATGAATGGCCGAATGACATATTGCTCTCAATTGTTTCAATCGTGCAAGGTCAGGGATTGAACATAGTTGGTACCAGAACCAAATACTTATTTTTCTTGTGATGAAGAATAGATACTGGCATATGTTAACGTTTTGTATATTTTTGGCTCACATGTTTAAGGAGATCTCTGTCCTTACGCTGGTGTCTTACCGAGCTCAGTCTATTCACCCTGCGAAGCACTGCTGGATTCAGAATCTGCAAAAACTAATGGAGAAGTTCTTTAGGTAAGAAGCTACATCTATGAACTCAGCTAACATGCCCAGTATTTATCATATAATAGTTTTTGTGGGACTGTTTTAACTTAATTGAGGTTAATTAGGGAAATGCTGAAAATGTATGGTATCGAAAATAGACTAGCTGATCCTGAGAATTCAACCCTTCGCTATTGTAATACATCTTGAGTGATGTCCCACTGTTCTGTATTGCTGTGTGGTTAACTTCTGTTTATGTTTCGTTTCTCCTTTGCATTTCTGTGATGTATCATATTTGTTGCATTAATTCAAGTACATGTTTTAGTGTGATAGCTGCAGCTGTTTTTTGTGTGAAATGCTTACTTGGCCCAATGTCATCCTGTGCCTGCAGGAATGAGAATCGTAGCACCATCCGCAAGAAAACGCTTGATGTCTTGTCATTTGTTTTGAGCATCAATCGACAGTTGTATGAAGTAAGTGCAAAGCCTGGAGGGTAAATATTAGATCAAACCAGTTTTGTATGGCAGTGTTTTAAGGCCACGTGCTAAATAATGGTAAAGTACAGGTCAGTACTGCTGAACTTTGCATTTAAAATCCAAATTTTGTGGGGATGTATTGCCACGGGAAACTCAAGTGGTGAACAAGTACTTCCCTGCAAGTGGGTTGAGAATTTCAAAACAATCCAGACTGTACATTGCTACCTCCCCTTGCAGTGGTGGAGCCCTGGAATGGGTTGTCCCCTTGCCCAAAGATCACTGAAAAGTTTTCCAATAAAGTGCCTGAATTACTTTGATAAGCTATAGTGTCATTTAAATTGGAGAAAGGGGAACTTTGAGCTACAAATGTCTGATAAATTGAGTTTAAATTTGGATATTTTCTGGAAAAACGTTTGTAATTAAAGAAAATTGCTGAAAGTGTACAGAGTTTCTTGTGGGTTGCTTGATAATTCAAGGCAAGTACTGTCCCCTTTTTTTATGCAGGAGGAGCTGATTGAAGCTATAGTGATCCCCCAGCTAGGGCACATTGCAGATGATAAAGATCATATGGTTCGAAGATTGGCCTCACAGCTACTGGTGGACTTAGCAGAAGACTGCAATACCCCTCAATTTAATAATCTCTTGGACATTATAGAAAAGGTATTGGTACTGTAGGTAGAATTAATACAAAATAAAGATTGTGGACGCGATTCAGCCATGCCGGGCAGAATGGGTGAATCCTGGGAGAGCCCCAAACTGGGGTCTGGGTCGATCGCTGGATGTGATCCAGATAATACGGCTCATTTAAATATCCGGGCAACTGATAGTCAATAGCTTGGCCTGCGAGGCCTCAAACGGGCGCCGTGTAGCACTGGTTTTCACAAATGTGGTGATGGAGAGTCATGCAGGCCATTGGGGCCAGGGCAGGGTAATACGCTGGCACCAGGGTGCCTGGGGAACTGCAAGGTTGGCAGTGACAGATTGGCACTGCCAGGGGTTGAGGCCTGCATCAATGTAGTGAGATTCGTTTTATTAATGAATCCCCATTTAGTTTTAAGTTTGTGATTGGGTGTGTAAAGGATATTGAGCTGTGCACCCCCTGCCATTGCTTTGAAATTTAAGAAAATTGTTTCCAAAGCAAAATCGTGCACTAAATGGTCGCATGGTGCAGGCCTGCCATATGGTGATCGACTCAATTGTCGTGTGCATTACGAGAATTTGTGTCTATTGAAATTGCACCTCACGTTGGCGCATTAGCTTTGATCAGTTGTATTGAAACCAAATAATCAAGCGTTGGTCGATAAACCTGGGGACAAATTGAAACCTCTTAGGGTTTTAAAATTTGTTTTTAATGTACAAGTTTGTGTGTCTCTATGTAGTAAAATGCGTCTGCCTTTTTTTAAAAAAGGTTGTGAATCGGCCGCTGATTGATCCACCAGTTGTGGAAGCTGTGGAGAGTGATTTTTTATATGAATCTCCGCTGGAGGATGTGAAGACGGCTGTCTTGGGCCTATTGGAGATTCTGCAGGTTATAAACATCAATCTTCTGCGAGGTTATATTGAGCTTGTCCTTTCGAAATGTGCAGTTTTGTCACCTGCCATCTTCAGAGTTAAGTTAATGGACCAATCTCTCCCATAGATCCCCATTTTAAAATGGCAGTGTTCCCTCGGTGACTGCTCACCAATAAAGTAGGAATCTGATGGGTAACAATTTCACTTCAGTGCTCCAGGCAAAGTCAGCATGCATCGCAAGATTTGCACATTGTCATCCCGGGTTCTGCAATTTCTTGAGCAGAATTTGTGCCTTCGTTTATATGCCTAACATTTCTGATGTCCTAATTAAGCTTCACCACGATGTTTCACTTCATTTAACTTTCTAACTTAGGACAATTTAAGCTTTGAATGTTTGCTTTCAACTAGATCTGAAATGTATCGTATCAAGGAATGCTGTCAGGCCTTCGACAACCAGCAGATGGCACCTCCAGCATGCCTTATGAGCGCCTCATTACAAAGTTAATTGGTTTTCCCATTTCTGTACGCTCTTAAACTCTGATTATATATTCAATGGTAGTGCAGCAAATATCTTTGTTTTCGGTAGGGTGAACAATACATTTTCTTTACATTGAACTCTGAGAGAAGTTCGAAACACTGGCCATGCCACTTTAGGAGCATAACTGTATTCAGCCCCTCGAGCCTTCTCCGCCATCCAGTTAGATTCATGGCTGACCATCCACTTCAGTGCCTTTTTCCCCACACCCCTTTATGTCATTGATATTTTGAAATCTGTCAGTCTCTATTTTAAACAAACTCAATGTCTGAGCTTCCACTGGCCCCTGTGGGAGAGAATCCAAAGATTCATAACCCTCTGAATAAAACCATTTCTCCTCATAGGATCTCTCCAGTGCAAAAAAAAGGTCATTTGACCCATCAAGTCTGCACCAGCCCTCTGAAAGAACACCCTATCTAGGCCCACATCCCTGTCCTATCCCCCTTAACTCTGTAACCCCACCTAACCTGCACATCTTTTAGACTGTGGCAGGAAACCGGAGCACCCGGTGGAAACCCACAAGGACACTGGGCGAACGTGCAAACTCCACACACCCGAGGCTGGAATTGAACCCAGGTCCCTGGCGCCGTGAGGCGGTAGTGCTCACTGCCGTGCCGCCCCAGTGCTAAGTCTCAATGGATTCCCCCTGATTTTGAAATTGTGTCCTGGTTCTAGACTCCCCAACCAGTGGAAACATCTTACCTGCACCTACCCTATTAAGTGTTTTGTAGGTTTCAATAAGCTTAAGAGAACAGAGGCATAGTTTCCCCAATCTCTCTCCATAGAACAGTGCTGGTAACAAACTTGGTGAACCTTCGCTGCACTCATTTGACAATGATTTCCTTCCTGGGAAAGGGGATTAAAACTGCATACAGTACTCCGGCAAGTGTGGTCTTACTAAAGTTCTTACTAAAGTCTTATTAAAGGGGCTTTTCACAGTAACTTCATTGAAGCCTACTCGTGACAATAAGCAATTTTCATTCATTTCATTTCATTTCATTCTATACAATTTAAGGAAGACTTTGCTACTCCTGTATTCACATTCCCTTGTGATGAAGGCTAACATACCATTTTCCCTTCTAATTGCTTGCTGCACCAGTGTGTTAGCTTTCAATGACTTATTGACAAGAACACCTCGGTCCTATTGTGCATCTACAATTTCTAATCTCACTTGAGAGTGACCGGTTTATTTCTACTCTGTTTTCTGCCTGGTAAACAATTCTCGATCCATACCAATATATTACCTCCTGCCCGATAACACCAAACAGGTCCATCGAACATTATTTCCCATTCATAAATCCATGTTGACTCTCCCCAATCAGATTATTATTATCCAAGTGTCCATTTATCACATCCTTTGTAACATTTTCCCTACTGTTGATGTGATGCTAGTGGTTCCCTGTTTTCTCCCTCTCTCCCCTAAGTAGTGAGGTGTCTTACTACCTTCTAATCTTCAGGAACTGTTCTAGAGTATATAGAATTTTGGGAAGATAATCACCAATTGATCCACCATCTCCGCAGCTACTTCTTTCGACAGCTCTGCGGAATGTAGAATATCAGGCCCCGGGCATTTATCAACTTTCAGTCCTATTAATTTCTCCAATACGTATGTTTAAAAATCCCGTATAGATGTCAAAGCGTCATCCAGACTTGAAAACATTAGCTCCGTTCTCTCGCTCCACAGAGGCTGTCAGACCTGCTGAGATTGTCCACCATTTTCTGTTTCCGTTTCAGATTCATGCACCCACAGTGATTTTGCTTTAATTTCACAAAAACCTGCTCCATTTACAAGAAATGGGCATTGGAATCCTCATTTGCGCAAGTTATTCAGCAAAGCAGCTTCCTGTAGCTGGGAAACGGATGCTCATTTAAAATATCCCCATTCCACCGCCCTGCCCTTTCTGCACTCCAGAATCGCAAGTGTGGACGAGACGCAGAGAATTGGGTGGGCTAATCATAAGTAGTGTTGTGCTGAGACAGAATATGAACTTCATGCTAAATATTTTCAGCAGCAGACCCATCTTTAATGCAACATGGAGCAAATTCTGGTAGTTTTCTATTGTATTCCGCAGACCGTGCAATTCCAATGATTTGCTTTAGGTGGGGTCAAGTTGGAGGGAGTAGGTAATGGAGCTGATGAGCTGTAGCGTTCTTAAAGCGTGATTGTTTATTGTTTTCAAATGTCATTATTAGGTTGGATTTATTATGGGAGGGTCGGTGCGAGGAGTTGCATTTTAGGGCTTATCAAAGAAGAAATGTAGTGGGGATTTGAACAATTTTCATATGCATATATTGAAAGCTGTAGATGATCACACCAGTGTTTCTGAATTCCTATTTCTTTAACACGTTATTTTTTTTCATTCCCCATAATTGCAAGTAAAAAGTGCTGGTTCTAGTGACGAGCTCAAGGTCTCTTCCCAGTGTATCTTTGCAGCTAGCAAAGGGAGGACATGTTCATCGCATCAGTCCGGTCTGGATTCAGACTCTCATCCCTAAATTGGGTGAATAATGTGCTGAGCAACTAGGTTTCAGTTTACTCCTCCAGAGTTTTCTATGTGTTGGGCCACAAAAGCTTTCAGGCACAGGCATTCCAGTAGAATCAGAATAACATAGAAATTCTACAGTGGCTCAGTGGGTTAGCCCTGTTGCCTCACGGCGCTGAGGTCCCAGGTTCGATCCCGGCTCTGGGTCACTGTCCGTGTGGAGTTTGCGCATTCTCCCCGTGTTTGTGTGGGTTTCGCCCCCCCAACCCAAAGATGTGTAGGGTAGGTGAATTGGCCACTCTAAATTGCCCCTTAATTGGAAAAAATGAATTGAGTACACTCAATTTATGGGCAGCACGGTAGCATTGTGGATAGCACAATCGCTTCACAGCTCCAGGGTCCCAGGTTCGATTCCGGCTTGGGTCACTGTCTGTGCGGAGTCTGCACGTCCTCCCCGTGTGTGCGTGGGTTTCCTCCAGGTGCTCCGGTTTCCTCCCACAGTCCAAAGATGTGCAGGTTAGGTGGATTGGCCGTGATAAATTGCCCTTAGTGTCCAAAATTGCCCTTAGTGTTGGGTGGGGTTACTGGGTTATGGGGATAGGGTGGAGGTGTTGACCTTGGGTAGGGTGTTCTTTCCAAGAGCCGGTGCAGACTCGATGGGCCGAATGGCCGCCTTCTGCACTGTAAATTCTATGAACATATGTAACTGCCTAGCCCCTTAGGACAAAGAAAGAACTTGCTTTTATCTGATGCCTTTCATGACTTTTGAACATCCCAAAATATTTAATAACCAATGAAGCATTTTAGAAGTGTGGTAGTCACTGTTGTAATGGAGGAGACATGGCAGCCATTTTGTACCCCAAAGTCTCTCAAAAAAACAATTTGACAAATGGCCCTACATCTGTTTCGGTTGTTGGCTGGGTGATAAATATTAGTCAGGACACTAGGGAAAATGCCCCCATGCCTCTTCCAACAGTGGGAAAAATTACTTCTCCCCGGCAGGGCAAGCATTGAACATCTCATCTGATAGATGGGACCTTTGACAATGCAGCACTCTTGCAGTATAGTACGTCTACCGTTTACATTAGTTTCGCCAGTTCATACTGAAAGTGTTAACACATCTTTCTTTTCAGACCAAATTATACAGTTTACCTGCCAGTCACGCAAGTCGGGCATATGAACTTCTGATAAGTCATATACAGTCGCACTACCAGCAAATGTACACATCTTCCATCGCAAGCAGTATACGCCTAAAGGTAGGTGAAATCTCACTATTTTAGAGCCAACTTGCAGTTCCAACTATAACCCATTTTATACTCGAGTTTACATGTTGGTTAAAAATACAAAATATCTTTGTATTGAGTTTCTGACTAAAATCCATCAATTATTTTAAAAGGAAAGCCCTGCCTTCAAACTTACTTTGTTATGAAAACCTGCTTAGTGTTTCAGTAAAGTGTGGCATTCCAAGAACTCGTGGCTATCATATTACGGTGGTAAAAGACTAAAATGCCTACAGCATCAACCTCCATTTGTATAGGGCCGTTTGACATGTAGTATCAGAGGAGTTCACAGGAGCGTTATTGGACAGAATTTAGCAAGCCGTTTGATTCAGTGGAAGCATCTGCGTCAGAGCATTTTCTGAAGAGAACTGACACTGTAAACATAGCTGAGTGTAATCTGAGTTACATATAACTGATTCCAATTTAATCCTGTCTTTCAGCTCATGACCATACATAGTATACTGAACTTGGCATTATTGGCCATTGTACTTTGTGTTCAGTTCTACAAGTGGCTAGTATAATTGGCTCATTGCTCTGTAGAGTTTGCTTCCAACTTGGAGTCTTCTCTCTCCTCTCATTGTCAACATGATAAGATCATGCCACTCGCATGGAGCACAGTGACAATGTAATTCACAACTTTTTAAAAGCAGTGATATGCCTGTCATTTTAGATTAAAGTCCTGAATTTGAATATCTTAAAGCAAATACATTTTGTGAGCTGTAATTCATTTTTTTTAATAGACCAAAACTGCTTGGGTTAGAGATCTGAAATTGGGGTTGTTAAGCAATGCACATTCAGAAATGTGCTCACATTCTGACTATTGCTTTGCATCCAGTAAGTACACAATGTTTTTGGAAGAAAGTTGAATAATTCAATCAAAATCTAGATCATCCACCATTTTTCAATGTCATAGAAAAGCCAACAGCAGGTTATGAATGAATGTAATAGAGCAGTGATTGTCATGGTAACGAGCACACAACTGTTTTCGCAGGTATTCAATTTTTTTCTGCATCTTCGAGTTGACTCTCTCTTCCGCATTGGAGTGCCAAATAAGGAGAGGATTGTGCGATTCAGCCCATATTGTCTCTGCGGAAGCAGGTAGACAATCTTTGCTTTCTGTTTCCACCCTTTGGAATTTGTAGCTCTGACATCTGCACATTGGGCTGGAATTTATATATCTCCTTTGGGCGTGTTCTCGACGAGGGGGGTGGGGCCGCACGTAACATGTGTTGACCTAACCCCGAGCTGACCCCCATATTTACACTAGATGGGCCCACCATATGTAAGCACATAATTAAAGGTTAATTTGGCATGTTAACAAGCCTAATAACCTGAATAATATGATAGGCATGGCAAATTACGGTTGGCATGGGCAGGCCATTATTTTTAAGGCCTAGACAAAAAAGGGAGGCACCCCGATTTAAGAAATTCCCTGCGCTCATCAGGGGGAACCTCTCAAGATGTCAACCCCCCCTTCCCCTTTCAAAGCCCAGCCCCCCTCCCTGGGCTCTGATCCTTTCCTACTCTTAAAACCCCTGATTTACCTTTTACCTTTCTGGGGCAGCCATCATCATCCTCAATTTCCTCCCTGCTTTTCTGGCAGTGCTCGCTACTGAGCTATGGCGGGAAGGGGGAGGTGTGGAAGACCCATGATGTACCACTGGAGCCCGCCTGTAGCGTGTTTACAGAGGTAGGGTGAGCTGGTTACAGTCGTGTAGGCTATTGGCCGAACCCCCCCCCCCCCCACCCTCCCCAAACCTGACTTCAAAATACAGCCCATAGGATCAGGAATAAACCATTCAGCCCTCGAGCCTGTCGCACAATTCTGTTAGATTGTGCTTGATTTCTACCTCAACGCCTTGTACTAGGGCTTTGCTCCATGTCCTGGACACTTCTATCGGTCTTGGGTCTTGAAAGTTTCAACTGATCCAGCATCCACAACCTTCGAGGAGAAGAAAGTTCCAGATTCTGTTGGCAGTTCCAGGTTACGTGACATTAGGCGCGAACATTTCACTGAATTAATCGGCACTCGATTTCACGTTTTGCGCTTTAGCTACTTGAATTTGGCTCTTAAGACATGAAATGAAAGCTGACACTGATGTAACTTTCTAGTTATATTAAGTTAATGCCTTCAAATATGTGTAATTGGCAAGGGTCCGGAGTGCACATTGCCACGGCCACTTGACATGCTCAGGCATTCTTCCAGCGTGTAGGAACAATACTTAATTTCAAAATTCCGACATTCCCTGTGTTCAATTTTGTCGTAGTGAGTCTGAGAAGAGAAGTTCTGAGAAGAAAGGACAAGGTACAGTTTCTCCGCCAGCGGGGAGTCCTGCAGCAGCTCAGAGTACAACCATTCGCATGGGTTATTTACCTTTCTCCCTGGCCTTCGCTGCACTTCTCCAGTGTCTCGAACATGTAAGTAAAAAGATGACATACCATAACACGAATATGAGAAATGAAAAAGTACCTTTTTTATCCTCCATCAGGCTTGTTCCTTCTACAGATCAAAGCCCCTAGCTAATTTTTGCAGAGTTTGCCAAAACACCTCTCGCTTTCTCCTCCTGTTTCACTCTTCCAAATGATACGTTGCGTGAAATCTATCTCGTGTTTGTTCATCTCAATGCTTTCAATCCATGTTGCACCATTTCCATACTGCTTGCAACTGTTGTCTGCCACAGAACATAAGAACTAGGAGCAGGAGTAAGCCATCTGGCCCCTCGAGCCAGCTCCGCCATTCAATAAGATCATGGCTGATCTTTTGTGGACTCAGCTCCACTTTCCGGCCCGAACACCATAACCCTTAATCCCTTTATTCTTCAAAAAACTATCTATCTTTACCGTAAAAACATTTAATGAAGGAGCCTCAACTGCTTCACTGGGCAAGGAATTCCATAGATTTACAACCCTTTGGGTGAAGAAGTTCCTCCTAAACTCAGTCCTAAATCTACTTCCCCTTATTTTGAGGCTATGTCCCCTAGTTCTGCTTTCACCCGCCAATGGAAACAACCTGCCCGCATCTACCCTATCTATTCCCTTCATAATTTTACATGTTTCTATAAGATCCCCACTCATCCTTCTAAATTCCAACGAGTGCAGTCCCAGTCTACTCAACCTCTCCTCGTAATCCAACCCCTTCAGCTCTGGGATTAACCTAGTGAATCTCCTCTGCACACCCTCCAGTGCCAGTAGGTCCTTTGTCAAGTAAGGAGACCAAAACTGAACACAATACTCCAGGTGTGGCCTCACTAACACCTTATACAATTGCAGCATAACCTCCCTAGTCTTAAACTCCATCCCTCTAGCAATGAAGGACAAAATTCCATTTGCCTTCTTAATCACCTGTTGCACCTGTAAACCAACTTTCTGTGACTCATGCACTAGCACACCCAGGTCTCTCTGCACAGCAGCATGCTTTAATATTTTATCGTTTAAATAATAATCCCTTTTGCTGTTATTCCTGCCAAAATGGATAACTTCACATTTGTCAACATTGTATTCCATCTGCCAGACCCTAGCCCATTCACTTAACCTATCCAAATCCCTCTGCAGACTTCCAATATCCTCTGCACTTTTCGCTTTACCACTCATCTTAGTGTCATCTGCAAACTTGGATACATTGCCCTTGGTCCCCAACTCCAAATCATCTATGTAAATTGTGAACAATTGTGAGCCCAACACGGATCCCTGAGGGACACCACTAGCTACTGATTGCCAACCAGAGAAACACCCATTAATCCCCACTCTTTGCTTTCTATTAATTAACCAATCCTCTATCTATGCTACTACTTTACCCTTAATGCCATGCATCTTTATCTTATGCAGCAACCTTTTGTGTGGCACCGTGTCAAAGGCTTTATGTTTATATTTGGATTGGTAAATATTAGAAATAAGGTATAGTTTTAAGTCGGATTGATTTAATGTTTCTGTGCCTGGAAGGACAAAGCCTATAGTTAGATTGATACTGGACACAGGCGTTTGTTTATGTCTGGGGTTTGGTTTCAATTCCAACTGTGATTCTGTTGTGCTTACACAGGGTTACGGCATGTTAAATAAATAAAAGGCAAAAGCATATTGCCGTTGCTCAAACTCGAGGCCCTTGGAAGGTAGAAAACCTTTTGAAGTTTTAGCGGGATATATTGCAGTTGGACTGAACATCGGGAAGTGAACATCTCTCAATCATGCCAGGAGAAACTGGCCAGGACAGAGGAGTTGCAATGTTACAGGCTTCCTAAGGAACAATGTGCAGCCCAGATAACCAGGGAATTGGCGCAGAAAGAATGTCTTAATATGAGTGGAGTTAAGAGAACAGTGTCCACGGTATTGTTCAGAAGAATTGAAGGAAGAGTAAACAAAGGGTTCTTAGTTAAAGAGGCAATTGCAGTAACCAGATTTAAAGTGGGACAGCAGACTTTAACGATAAATCAAACATTTGATGCCATTTTAATACAGGTTGAGAGTTGAAGTAATTCTGCACAGTTTGTAGACAGTCAAGACAAATAAATCCTAAGGGGGGTGGCGTAAAGTCACGGATTGAATTCGCTGTTCACAGTGGAGTGGGTGGCAAGGTGGCACAGTGGTTAGCACTGTTGCATCACAGTGCCAGTGACCCGAGTTCAATTCTGACCTTGGGTCACTGTGTGTGTGGAGTTTGCATGTTCTCCCCGTGTCTGCATTGGTGTCCTCTGGGTGCTGCGGTTTCCTCCCACAGTCCAAAGATGTGCAGGTTAGACCACGTTAAATTGTCCATGTTAAATTGCCCCTCAGTGTCCAGAGATGTGCAGGTTAGATTATAGGGTTACAGGGATTGGGGAGGGTAGAAGGGGGGAGTCTAAATGTGTAGGTCATTCAAATATCGTGATGGCAAACGTGATGGGCCGAATGGCCTCCTTATGCACGGTAGCTTTGTTTAAAAATGTCATTTGGAAAACCTGGACTGGATTTTGGACTGCAAATTGCTAAGAAAAAGCATTCTAATGAGAGAACATTTTAAAGTGTGTTTTTAGGATTGGACTTTGGAAACTCTCATGTGAAAAAGGTGCTTCACCGGAGCATCTTATGACACCAAACCATATACGGAGATATTAGGTCAGATCACCAAAAGCTTGACCGGTTTAGGTTTTTAGAAATGTCTTTAAGGAGGAAAGTGGGATAGAAAAGAGAAGAGGTTTAGGGAGGATATTCCAGAACTTGGGGTCTAGGCAACTGAAGGCATTGCCACCAATAGTGTAGCAATTAAAATCGGGATACTCGAATTAGATGAGGGCAAATATCGAGAGCCGTGGGGCTGGGGGAGATCACAGATATAGGGAGGGGGTGAGGCCATGGGGGAATTTGAAAACAAGGATGAAAATGTTAAAGTTGAAAAGCTGCTTGACCAGGAGCCATGTAGGTCAGTGAGCAATGGGGTGATAGGGCAGCGGGACTTACTGCGAGTTTAAATTACAGGCAGCAGTGTTTGGATTACCTGAGGTTTACAAAGGATCGAATGAGGAAGAGCAGTCAAAGTGAATTGGAATAGTAGAGCCTACAGATAATAAACCATGAGTGAGGGTTTCAGCAGTGAATGAGCTGAGATGGGCAAAGTCGGGCAATGTTATGGAGGTGGAGATAGTCAGCCTTCGTGATGGGGGCGAACATGAAATTGCAAGCTCACCTCGTGATTAAATGTGACACCAAGGTTCTGAGCAAATTGACATAATCTCATTAATCTCGTACTGTTGTCAGGAAGAGGGACGGAGTCAGTGGCGGGGAAACGGAGTTTGGAACAATGTCATCAGTCTTCTCAACATTTAATTGGAGATTTAATGAACCTGGTGTTGCTATGACTGTCTTGGCTTTTTGAAAGAAACATCTAATAGCTTACCACTCTCTTTCTCCAAAGCCCTGAATTTGTCCCCTGCTAATATCTATCCAGTTCTCAATTGCAAGTTACCATTGAATACACTTCCATTGTTCATTGGTTGTCCCAGCGTTTTTTAACCTTTTTCCTCATCTTCCTGCTGATTCCTATGTCAGTTACCCTAACCCTGCGTTCCTCGGTCAGTGACCTCTCCCGTCAATGGAAACTGTTTCTCTTCATCCACCCTATCAAGATCCTTCAGAATTTTGAACAACTTTAAAAAAAAAAATAACAGTTCCGTTGCTCAGTTATATTTTAATTGAACTTTACTGGAATCTTGTTGAGAGTGCTGGAAAAACCATCAAATGCTTGGGATGGTTGAATATCTTTGTTACAATCGCAATTTGATGTTGATTTCTATTCACCTTTTCCTTCTTTTTTGTGTTATAAAAGGAGACGGACTGGAAGGTGCTGAAACTTGTTTTGGATAAACTATCTGAATTGCTCAAGTATAAGGGGCTGATTCTGACCTCTCCATGCAGCATCGACCAACTTTGCACTGCCCTCTGTACCATGGTAAGGTAAAAATAATTCATCTGTGATGCACCCTTTTTTGTAATATAATAATAATCTTTATTGTCACAAGTAGGCTTACAATGCAATGCAGTTCCTGTGAAAAGCCTCCAGTCGCCACATTCGGGTACACTGAGGGAGAATTCAGAATGTCCAAATTACCTACCAGCGCGTCTTTCGGGACTTGCGGGAGGAAACCAAGCACATGGAGGAAACCCACGCAGACACAGGGAGACAGTGACCCAAGCCGGGAATCAAACCTGGGACCCTGATGCTGTGAAGCAACAGTGCTAACCAATGTGCTGCCATGTCGCCCCTAATTTTTATATCTTTCCTATGGAATCATGCTCAGGTTGGGGGTTCCACTGGAGCAGGCAGCCCTCCCATATCTTCCCAAATGTTGTTGCTTTTATGGGTTAGATAGCAACAGCAAGTAGCTGTTCGCCCATGGGTTGGGGGGAGGGGGGCTGTCAAAGAGCCTATTAAAGCCAAACCTGTTTCTGCCTCCAATCAATATCGGAATTTGTTAACTGGGGGCCATTGATTTGTGATTAGAAGCTGGAGCTGTGTCTGGCTTTAGTTTTTTCCCAACCTTCCCAGAAGTTTGCTGAAAGCATTTGTAACACAGCATCAGCTGATAGCGGCCACCTCAATGCTAGCCTGCAAGATTAGCTTCAGTCCTTTTTGCAGAGTGTAACACTGGATAATGCTGAGCTGTCTGGGGAAATTTACTCCCCATGCTCAATAGATTATAGGAAGCAAATTGTGTAAATTCAACATTAATTAGGAGATTAATCTTGGATTTAGCTCTGAAGATCTAATTTGTTGCTTATTTCAGGTATGAAGGCATTGCTCTCCAATAATTGTAAATGTAATATTAAGCATTCCCATGTTAGGGTTAATCCCATAAAGGAGACAGACTGGAATATGCTGAAACTTGTATTGGATAAATTTGTTGAAGTATAAGGGATTCATTCTGATCTCCACGCAGCATAAACCCATTCTGCTCCGTTCTCTGTACCCATGTAAAAAAGAAAACAAAAATGTGATCAGCTACGCTTTGCCACACTTTGATTTTCTTATGAAAAAGTTTGGTTAGAGTTCCACAGAAGAAGGCAGTACTCATCAGCTGCCCTCTGTTTTGCCCCACAATGTGCTTCAGCCAATCTCAGAGGAACATGTCCAGGGGTCAGGTCGTCTCTCCAACCTTTCTCATATTATACCTCCTGTTATAACTGCTAATGTTTAACGTAGACTGAATCTCCTGGTACAGGCAGCCCTCGGACTTGCGACACAATTGGTTCGCGAAAACCGTGTTGTAAGTCGAAACGTCGTAAGTTGGAACTTCCCATTGGTACAATTGGGGGTGGTTGGTTCCTGAACCAAGGCGCAATACCCTATTTTCACTGAATACTAAAAGGTTTTTGAGATCTAGCTTCAGTATAATTGCTTTACAATACTGTTTTTGCCATGATATAATATTCTCTACACTTTCAAAAACACTTCTATACTATAACTGAGAAGTAATTTGCCCTCCCTGTGGTTGTGAATGGTAGAACAGAAAGGGACATAACATTTGGTAGTGAAATTGGATAGACTGGGGTTGTTTTCCTTAGAGCAGAGGAGACTGAGTGGGGGGAGGGGGGGGGGGGTGTGATTGAGATGTACAAGTTTAGAGCGGTTGTGAGGAAAAACCTATTCACCCACAAGAATGGTGGGAGTCTGGAAATCGCTGACATGGAGGCAGCGACCTTCATAATATTGAAGAAGTATTTAGATGTGCACTTGCGATGCTAAGGCATACAAGGCTCTGGGCCAAGTGCTCGAAAATGGGATTAGAATAGTTAGGTGGTGGGTTTTGACCGGCGCAGATACAAGGGGCTGAAGGGCCTTTTCTATGCTGTAGACCTCTATGAATATAGCCAACAGTTTGCTGGCGTGTCATTGTAAAGTCGAAACAGGGTGTCAATGTATAAACGTTACCGTTTATTGTGGCTCGAACATCGTAAAGCTGAGCATTGTCTGTGTCGGATTAGTGTTGGGGAAGCTGATGTACTTGGTGAAAGAATTACTTGAGCTGGATGCTAATTCTCAGACGGTAGTCATTTCAGACAGCTGCCTTTCCTTTCCAGGTGACGGATCGCCAGCTAGCAGAGAGGTTGAGGAATACACCCGACGGTTTCTCTCGCACTGACGTCCAGTTGGCAGTTGTCCCGGTGCTGACAGTCATCACTTCGTATCATATTTACTTGGATCAGCCTAGACAGGTAAATTAAAATGCAGTTAGAATTCTGGTTCAACATCTTTCTGCACCGAATTTGTTTGGACCAAACAGACCTTTTGGGGGACGGGTACAGAGAACAAAAGGAGGGAATGCAAACAAAGAATGAGATAGGGGCATGATCATAGTGCAGAGAATGGATGGTCAAGCAGGTGAATTGATAAATGGGGCACCCTGTATTGAAATCTGACCATTGAATGTACCAGAATGGAGAAAATATTGTGCATCAATGATTCATCTGTTACTTTGTTTAATTTAATTTAATTTGAGTTTTCCTTTCAAGTGGCGTCATTATTTCCCAAAAAAGTAGCTCAGACTGCTGTGAAACACCTGAGACTATCTAAAGCAGACCCGAAACTTGGAATAGTCCTTGAGGCCACTGCAATCTGATGAAAATTCTGTGCTAACTGTAATGATTCGATGGGATGAGCGTTCAGAAAATTGTGGTTTTCTGACCTATATGAATGTAATTCTGGCTAAGATCTCTGAATAACTGAAATGCATTGTTTTAATATGATCCGTCTTTGTTCTTTGAGCAGCGTGAATTTGTTCATTGCCTTGATACTGGGTTGATCTATCGTTGTGCCAAACAGTGTGTGGTAACACTCACCATGTGTATCATCGAGATGCCAGACATCATGGTCAAACTGCTTCCTGGCATTATTCTCAAACTGACACATATCTCTGCCACACTCACCATGGCTATCCCCATGCTGGAATTTTTATCAAGTAAGATTATTTGGTTACATTCATGGTTCTTCTGTTCTATAACTAGTGATGAGTTGGAGGGTATAATGCAGATATGCTAAACTGCAAAAGCTGCCACTCCCAGCAGTGACAGACAGGTGTCCCCAAGCCTCCTTCCTGAATAGCTGTTCTCTTCTACCTCTGCTTCCTTCCTCCTGTTTAACAACGTCTCAGTTAGAGGACTGATATTGTCCTTATCCTGCTATTTGTGGGGTATGGGGGTAATTGTAAGCTTTATTAGTGTCACAAATAGGCTTACATTAACACTGCAATGAGGTTACTGTGAAAACCCCCTAGTCGCCACCCCGGTGTGTGTTCGGGTACAACGAGGGAGAATTCAGAATGTCCAATTCACCTAACAACACGTCTTTTAGGAGTTGTGGGAGGAAACCGGAGCACCCGGAGGAAACCCACGCAGACACTGGGAGAATGTGCAGACTGCCCACAAACAGTGACCCAAGCCGGGAATGAAACCCGGGTCCCTGGTGCTGTGAAACAACAGTGCTAACCACTATGTTACCGTGCCACTTTGCATGGCTTGTGATTGTGTGTGTGTGGGTGGGGGGGGGCGTGGTGTCAGTGTGGGAGGTGTGTGTGTGGGGGGCTGTGGACACGGCACATAGATTCAGAGCCGATGGACCCATCTCTAGGTCATCTCGGCATAAGGAAGGGGGAGGTTTTGGGTATTCTAAAAGGCATTAAGGTGGACAAGTCCCCAGGACCGGATGGGATCTATCCCAGGTTTCTGAGGGAGCGAGGGACGAAATAGCTGGGGCCTTAACAGATATCTTTGCAGCATCCTTGAGCACGGGTGAGGTCCCGGAGGACTGGAGAATTGCTAATGTTGTCCCTTTGTTTAAGAAGGGTAGCAGGGATAAACCAGGGAATTATAGACCTGTGAGCTTGACGTCAGTGGTAGGCAAACTGTTGGAGAAGATACTGAGGGATAGGATCTATTCACATTTGGAAGAAAATAGACTTATCAGTGATAGGCAGCATGGTTATGTGCAGGGAAGGTCATGTCTTACAAACCTAATAGAATTCTTTGAGGAAGTGACAAAGTTAATTGATGAGGGAAAGGCTGTAGATGTCATATACCTGGACTTCAGTAAAGCATTTGATAAAGTTTCCCATGGCAGGTTGATGGAAAAAGTGAAGTCGTATGGCGTTCAGGGTGTAGTAGCTAGATGGATAAAGAACTGGCTGGGCAACTGGAGACAGAGAGTAGTGGTGGAAGGGAGTGTCTCAAAATAGAGAAACGTGACTAGTGGTGTTCCACAGGGATCCGTGCTCGGACCACTGTTGTTTGTGATATACATAAATGATCTGGACGAAGGTATAAGTGGTCTGATGAGCAAGTTTGCAGATGATACTAAGATTGGTGGAGTTGCAGATAGCGAGGAGGACTGTCAGAGAATACAGCAAAATACAGATAGATTGGAAAGTTGGGCAGAGAAATGGCAGATCGAGCTCAATCCAGGCAAATGCGAGGTGATGCATTTTGGAAGATCTAACTCAAGAGCAGACTATATGGTCAATGGAAGAGTCCTGGGGAAAATTGATGTACAGAGAGATCTGGGAGTTCAGGTCCATTGTACCCTGAAGGTGGCAACGCAGGTCAATAGAGTGGTCAAGAAGGCATACAGCATGCTTGCCTTCATGGGACGGGGTATTAAGTACAAGAGTTGGCAGGTCATGTTACAGTTGTATCGGACTTTGGTTCGGCCACATTTGGAATACTGCGTGCAGTTCTGGTCGCCACATTACCAGAAGGATGTGGATGCTTTAGAGAGGGTGCAGAGGAGGTTCACCAGGATGTTGCCTGGTATGGAGTGTGCTAGCTATGAAGAAAGGTTGAGTAGATTATGACTGTTTTCATTGGAAAGACGGAGGTTGAGGGGAGACCTGATTGAGGTCTAGAAAATTATGAGAGGTATGGACAGGGTGGATAGCAACAAGCTTTTTCCAAGAGTGGGGGTGTTAATTACAAGGGGTCACGATTTCAAGGTGAGAGGGGAAAAGTTTAAGGGAGATGTGCATGGAAAGTTTTTTACGCAGAGGGTGGTGGGTGCCTGAAATGCTTAGCCAGCGGAGGTGGTAGAGGCGGGCACGATAGCATCATTTAAGATGCATCTGGACAGATATATGAACGGGTGGGGAACAGAGAGAAGTAGATCCTTGGAAAATAGGCAACAGGTTTAGATAAAGGATCTGGATCGGCACAGGTTGGGAGGGCTGAAGGGCCTGTTCCTGTGCTGTAAATTTTCTTTGTTCTTTGAACTCTTGCAATCCTTCCGTCCTGCTCCAGGCAACAGGCAGTGCCATTCCACAGTTGTCTGCTGGAAAGGGGACGAACAGCAGAAGTTCTCCTCCTGCAGAATATAGAATATGAAGACTCCATTTAAGATGGAGATGGAGAGAAATTTATTTCCTGACAGTTGTTAATCTTTGGAATTTTCTATCCCAGAGAGCAGTACAGACCAAGTCATTGAATAGGTTCAAGACTAACATAGACATATTTTTCATCTACAAGGGAGACGAGGAGTATGGGCAGGGGAACAGGCAGGAAAGTGGAGTTGAGGCCATGATCAGATCAGCCATGATCTGTTGAAATGGCGGAACAGGCTTGCGGGCCCACATGGTCCACTCCTGCTGTTTCGTATGATCTTATGTTGACTGTTCACTCCCATCTGGCAAACTGGCAGAATTTCTCTCACTGGCTGCAATTAACCTGCAACTTGCTGCTCAGTACAGGCAGTGCGTCAAGATGCCTTGTACCCCTAGGGTGCCTGTTGTGCGGCTTGTTTGATATCACCCCACCAAATCAGAAGTGGGAATGTTTGCGGGAGACTGCACAATGTTCAGCACCATTCATGACTCGGATAATGAGCAGTCCATTTCCAAATGCAGCAAGACCCGAATAATATCCAGGCTGGCAAGTGTTAAGTTACATTCGCGCCACACATGTGCCAGACAATGATCATCTCCTACAAGAGAGGATCTAACCATCGCCCCATGACATTCAATGGCATTACCATTGCTGAATTCCCCATACTCAAACATCCTGGGGGGTTGCCATTGATCAGAAACTGAACTGGACTAGCCATATTTAATACTGTGGCTATCAGGGCAGGTCAAAGGCTAGGAATCCTACGGTGAGTAACTCGCCTCCTGACCCCGAAAGCCTGTCCACCATCTACACGGCACAAGTCAGGAGTGTAATGGAATACTCTCCACTTACCTGGATGAGTGCAGCTCCAACAACACTCAAGAAGCTCAACACCATCCAGGTCAAAGCAGCCAGCGTGATTGCTCCCCCTTCCACAAACATTCAAACCCTCCACCACCGATGAACAGTGGCAGCCTTGTGTACCATCTACAAGATGCACAACAGTAACTCATCAAGATTCCTTCGACATAGGGCAGCACGGTGGCGCAGTGGATTAGCCCTGCTGCCTCACGGCGCTGAGGTCCCAGGTTTGATCCCGGCTCTGGGTCACTGTCCGTGTGGAGTTTGCACGTTCTCCCTGTGTCTGCGTGGGTTTCACCCCCAGAACCCAAAGATGTGCAGGCTAGGTGGATTGGCCACGCTAAATTGCCCCTTAATTGGAAAAAATTAATTGGGTACTCTAAATTTTTAAAAAAAGATTCCTTCGACAGCACCTTCAAAACCCACGACCACTGCCATCTAGAAGGACAAGAGCAGCAGATACCCCGGAACCCCACCACCTGGAGGTTCCCCTCCAAAGTCACTCACCACCCTGACTTGTTAATATATTGCCGTTCCTTTGTTGTCACTGGGGCAACATTCTTGAACTCCCTCCCTAACAGCACTGTGGGTGTACCTACACCTCACAAACTGCAGCGGTTCAAGAGGGCAACTCACCATCACATTCTGAAGGGCAACTAGGGATGGGCAATAAATGCTGTCCTTCACATCCCGAAAAATGAATAAACAAAATTTTTTAAATCCTAAATTCAGTCCGAGTTCTTGTGCCAATATATATTTGTGGTGTCGAATGCAAATCTGTTGTATAAGGAATTTTAAAATCTGCATTCTCTTCCAGCCTTGGTGAGACTTCCTCCTCTATATGCTAACTTTGTGGCGGAACAGTATGTCAGTGTATTTGCTATCTCATTACCTTACACAAACCCTTTCAAGTAAGTGACTTACTTTTCTCAATTTTGTTTAAAGAAGTTGCACTTTTCAGTCTTTTGCAAAAAAAGAAATTTGGCATGTTCTCGGATGTGAATTTTAATTTGGTATCCTATATCATCTATGTAAAACAATTGCAATAGCCACTCCCCAAGTAAACTTGGGTTTAGTTCTTGACATAGTCTCCAGTGGTACCAAGATGGATGTTATATCCCTGTCAAAGAACGCAGCGTAGGAAATTGAAATTTCACACTGCTCGTTCTGTTTAAGAAGCATTGCTTTTATTCTGTCATTCTTAGGTTCAACCAGTATATAGTGTCCCTAGCACACCACGTCATAGCCATGTGGTTCATTCGCTGTCGGCTTGTGTTCCGAAAAGACTTTGTACGGTACATTACAAAAGTAAGAACCTTGTTCCTTTACAAGTTGATCCTTCACTTAGTGTGCCGATAATTTTTGTTTATTCATTCATGGAATGGTGGCGTCGCTGGCAGGGTGTTGATTGTCCATCCCTAATTGCTCTTGAATTGAATGGCTTGCTAGGCAATTTCGGAGGACAGTTGAGAGTCAGTAACATTGCTGTGGGTCTGGGGCCACATGTAGGCCAGATAAGGTAAGGACGGTAGATTTCCTTCTCTGAAGGACATTAGTGAACCAGACGAGTGTTTATGACACTCGACGATGGTTGCATGGGTAGACTAGAATCATAGAATTTACAGTGCAGAGGGAAGCCATTCGGCCCATCAAGTCTGCACTGGCCCCTGTAAAGACCACCCTACTTAAGCCCATACCTCCACCCCGTCCCTGTAACCCAGTAACCCCACCTAATCTTTTTGGACATTAAGGGCAATTTAGCACGGCCAATCCACCTAACCTGCACATCTTTGGACTGTGGGAGGAAACCGGAGCACCCGGAGGAAACCCACGCAGACACGGGGAAAATGTGCGGACTCCGCGCAGCCAGTGACCCAAGCTGGGACCCTGGAGCGGTGAAACAACATTGTTAACCACTGTGCTACCGTGCCCCCCTAAACTTTATATTCCAATTTTATAAATTCACTTTAAATTCCAACAATTGCATTACCCTGGGCTTTTGGTTTATTAGTCTAGTGACGTTACCACTACACCACCATCTCCCCCATTGCCGATTCCGAATTGTACTTGAGAAGGTGGCGGTGATCCAGTTTCTGGAACTGCTGCAGTCCATGTGATGGAGGTAAACCCACCGTGCTGTCAGGAAAAGAGTTCCACGTTTTTGGACCCAACTTTGACACAGTTTGGTAATACATTCATTAGTACATTTAATCGCAGAACGTTAGAAACAACCACTACACGTTATAACTAAATCGCTCTGACCCATGACTTGTTAAGTCGCTATATATTAGTGAAGATATTTCGGGTTGTTTGATTAAGTTAATGTAGACACATGCAAAACCTTACTTATTGCAGATCTGGCCATTATTAAAATAGTTTACGAAAGCAGTTTGGTGTATTCTTAGAATCTTTCTTATTGAATTGGACGTTTTTAAAAGGACACGGGTCTCTTCATTTTGTGCTGTCGATGATGAAGTTTATTTTGGTGGAGGACATTAATTGTAGCTGTCTGTGAAATGCATTGCGGAATTTGCAGATTTTAAACATGAATTATTGTAAAGAGAGAACTTGAATTTGTACAGCACCACTTTATATTTTGAGGACGCCCCAAAATACTTCACCACCAATTAATTTTGAAACGTGAAGTCATTGTTGTTTTGCAGGCAAGCACTGAATAAGGTCCTCCAAACAGGAGTGAAATAAATGAGCAGTTAGTTCTGCTTCCTTTTGATGTTGGTCAGGAAAATGTCTCTGCCAAGCCTTCTGTGCTGCAAACCTGTATTGTTTCATATCCCTGTCCTTTATTCTTTCTAATGTGCCTTTATTGTCTCTTTGTAAACTTCCATGGCTCCACCCTCTCGGTGTGAATGTTCTGATTTATTTTAGAATAAAGGTTTGAACTTAAATTTATCTGATACCTTATTAATGTTTGTTTGTTTTTAATAAATAGGGTCTGAGGTCAAATGCCTTGCTGCCATTTGAGGACACACATGAACCTAGTAGTTTTCGAGCTCGTAGCACAAGCTTGAATGAAAGACCTCTCAAAAGGTAGGCTAATTTCGAGAAATGAGAGCATATATTTGGCATAATGCATGTTTCTGGTAACTGAGACCTAAATGTAAACCATTTGAATTGGTTGAGTTTTGCTGTGTGCACTGTACAGGGTGAAATTTCACAAAGTGCCACTTACTGCTATTTTAATAGAAAAGCTGGTGTTTGGCAAATATTGGCTATATTCCTGATTCGCTATTATTGATCGCTAATATTTTATTTCAACGTCAACTTTGCAAGAGAGCTCGTTAACATGTGGAAATTTATCTCATGACAACCAAATGTATTTAGGTGTCGTTAGAAAGCACTGACATGTTAGAGAATTGAGTACCGTCTCTGTTTTGGTGGTTCCTGGCAAGATCGAGCATTCATTTTCTTCTGTGTAATACAACCAGCCAGGTGTAGGGTCAATAGCAACATTCTACAGATGCTGTAAATCTGAAATAAAGCAGAGAATGCTGGAAATATTCAGCAGGTCAGGCAGCATGTGTGGAGAGAGACCGAGTTAAGGTTTCAGGTTGTGACCTTTCATCAGACCTAGGGTAAGTTGGAGGTGTAATTGGTTTTATGTAGGTTAAATGGGGGAGGGTGGAAAAGAACGAAAGGGAAGGTTGATGATGGGCTGGAAAGTGGGAGGTGCTAAATCAGACAGGGGGCTGCACAGAGTAAGATTGTTCATTTATATTTTTAATGTGGCTCTAAGTACAGCAGGTATGGGCTTTGTTACTGGAACTTATTTCCCATGGAGCCCTTGCAGCTTGGAGAGTTGGGGCTCTTCAATTCCACTGGTCTGGGTTGGATTTATGTAAACTGCTACATAATCAGTGCTACCAAATAAACTCTGTTAACTATAGCATGCCATTGAGAGCTCGCAAAAACACGCTAGTTGGGAGGCTTTGGAGAAGGTGGAACTAGTCAGCCGATTTCATCATTTTATATCTCTTTGGGTTACAGGGTTGGCCCTGGATTTTAGAGGGGATTACTGAATGATCATTCCTCACTGCTGCTAATCTTTTCTGAATGTGGTCTTCCATCATTTTGCTTCGATGTTCAGTATTTATGCATTTTTAGTCAAATTGAAATTGTGCTTTTCCTTATTTCCTGATTTTGTACAAATCTATAGCTGGATTGCGCAAAGTTTGATTTTATTTTTTGTGTTTAATTGCACAGATGTTTAAGGTTGGAATATGGGCATCTGAACGGTAGTGATTTGGAATATTTTAAACTGATAATTTAAGTGGCAGTAATCCAGTCTTGCATTCTGCTGAATTGCGTCTTACTGGAAGTCCAGCTAATATTATTGGGATACTAGGATATGATTACTACTAAATTTCCATCCTCAGCAGTTACAATTTTGAACAGTTTTCCTTCACCTATGTCGTGAATTTGGCTTTATATAAATACATGAGCAGTTTGACATCTAGTGTATCCCTCAGTAATCCAAGGGTCATATCTCCATAATTAATGAGTACAATTGGCACTTCCACTACCCTTTCCAATAATTATGTAACTGAAGGCTTTAAATGGGCCATGTCCCATTTATATGGCCATTGACTAACATTGCAAACAAAAAATTGTTAGCTATGTTATATATGCTGAGATTTGTGTATTCGTATTTCACTGTAAAGTTCCATACAGTTATTAGGTAGCTGCTAAAACAGTCATTTATCCATTTATTTCTCTCATGCCCCTGCACAATTGTGTTGTCAAAATCTGAAAAGCCATTCCAACCTTAAGTTTATGGATTGCTTGTTCTATCAATTGTAATCTGTAATGTATCAGGAATTTATATATTTCTTTGTTCTGTAGCATATGAACTGTGTTTGATCTAATTTGCTATTTTGTCATGTTTCAGATTTTGTTTTAATGCTTTCAAGTTTTTATTTCTTCCCCCACCCCACCCCACCCGTTTGTTCTTCTTTCTGTGCTGGTGTTTGTTTCCCTCACTTCACTTATCTGGGAACCCCATTCCTGGCCTGTGACCTCTGACCATCAACTCCTCCCAATGGCTCCCTTGCCACCTGCGGTGTCTTTGGGTTGGTGCTTGTAGCTTGCGAGCCACAAAGCCCCTAAAACCAGGCTTGAATAGTTCCCAAATTAAAGATATGAAAGACCTCTCAGCAGTCGAGGCCTTCCGATCCCGCAGCATCAGTGTCTCAGAACATGCAGCCCGCAGGTAGAGGCATTACAAGAACCTACGGTCAACAGAATTTCATTCTGGGGTTTCTGCATGCTGGGAGGCTTGCATGATGTAGTAGTAGATTTTTTTTTAAAAATACTCTCTGCTGTTTCAATAAATACGTAATATGGGAATTTTGATCTGGATTAATATTGTATTCAGGTAGATTATGTATAGGTCAGTGGTTGTCAATCAGGGACTTGATTTAAGTTTCCAGCTCTTGTGATTAGAGGGCTATGTGTCAATACAGCTGTATTCTCAATAAGCAGACTGCTGTTTCTTGTTTTATTATGGACATGCGTTAGCCTGAAATGTTCATCGGTAGAAAGAACCTTCAATTATATAGCATCTTTCACAAACTCAAGATGTCCCAAAACACTTTATATAGCCAAGTAAGCTTTGAAGCGACATGTAGAAAAATAGTATTATTAATAGTAACCGGTGAGGAACCCTACCAAATCGTATCTATTCTGAAGCTTCCTCGAGGTAGATATGCTCTTATGATGAATAAGATAAGCCAGCTGCCTGCCCTGTGAATGTTTGTTCGGATGGGTGTTGAGCTCTTTATTATTTCATCCATTCCTGTTGCCATTTTAGTGCCTTTTCCGCTGGCACCATTTGAGATGCTTCACTGTACGAAAGAAGGGAAAAGAGGAAACTAATGTTAACAAAAGATGAAGGAATAAAAGTATTTTTGCCCACTTGGTTTACCTGATTCACTGGCTGAGTACAGACATACATTTGGGTAGATCTCTCCAAAGACATTTACGTTTAGTCAAATAATGAGTAAGAAAATGAGTCTGCAGAGCTTGAAGAGAGCGTTATGATAAATGGGGTTAAGCAAATGGACTGACGTGACAATGCCACCTCAAGTCAGCAGCTGAAGTATTGGGTGATTGTGTGCTAACTGTCTAAATGTAGCTCGCCTTCCCTTCACCTGAGGAAGTTTACCTGTTGATGAAATCCTCCAGTGTCCACACATTCTTCCATTTGGTATTAACCTAGATGGCTCCACTCCTCAGTGTAGGATCCTTGGCTTAAACTTCTGGAAGGCATGAGCCTCAAATTTTTCCCCTTTCCCACATACGATGTATTTTTTTTTACTGATAGCAAGTGAGGACATTAAACTTTAAACTTTGCACTGTCTCTTATCCTCAAACCTAATTCTGCCACTTTTACACTTCTTATGTCCCCAAAATCTGAATTAGTTTCAGCATATAGTGCAAAATTGGTCAAATTAATTTAGTATTTCATCATTGCACAAAGGGAGTACAGGTTTAATTGAGAAATGAAATGAAAATCGCTTATTGCCACAAGTAGGCCTCAAAGTAAGTTACTGTGAAAAGCCCCTAGTCGCCACATTCCAGCGCCGGTTCGGGGAGGCTGGTACGGGAATTGAACCCGCGCTGCTGGCCTGCCTTGGTCTGCTTTAAAAACCAGCCACTTAGCCCTGTGCTAAACCAGTCCCTTGCTAAACTAGCCCGTTAAAGTAATTTTCTTCTGAGGCGAGACGTTTTACTCCTGAAGGAGGCTTTTGTTAAAATTACAGTTGGGGAAGCTAAATTAGAGACTACCTGTTCACATGTTTTCTTCAGTCCCTGAAGAAAAATATACTGCATGTCTGCTGTGTTGATGGATTTTATCCCATCACTGCTGAACTTCATTCTTTGCCCCCTGGTACTGCCTGAATGTATTTAATGATTTCCTATAACCCATCTCTTTCAGAAACTTGGAATAGCTTTGTAACATAATGTTTCTGTTTCTCGGGGAGATAAACAAACTCGTTAAAATTTCAAAATCCTTGTCCATTGTGCAGCTAAACTATAAATCGATTTTCATTTACAACATTCTGGCAAATGGTATTGAATCGCTGGTCGAAAATGTGAAAAGAATACACAACTGGCAGCTACCATAACCTTGTGTTTCTACACTTTGTACTAATCATCACAGTGTTGAGGCTTAGGCATAATGCAAGAACATAAAATAGATAAGCTAAAGGCCCTTTGGGCCAACGTAACTAATCAATATAATCGTGACTTATCTTCTATCTCCACTCCACTTTCCTGCCCTATCCGCAGGCCCCTTGGTTCGTTCGCTTAGTGTCCAAAAGTTATTGATCTCATGCTCAAACAGCCGAGCATCCACCGCCATCTGTGGTGGGGAATTCTAAAGATCCATAAAACCTCTGAATGAAGAAAGTTATCCTCCTCTCAGGAGGTTACGGTCGAACATCAGTCCTAAATGGTCAAACTTATGAAAGATGATGGTGCAGGGCTTTGGTGTTTCATAGCCGAGTTTTTGTTACTTTGTTTCCGATGTGGATTGTATTACTGGGCGTATTTTCCAATATATCAGACTCCATTGTTTTAAATTCTGATGTGCTGCAGTATAATGCGAAGCTGACCTTTAAGCATATTACTCATCAGTAACAACTTGTTTGCAATTTATTAATTTAAACTGGAAGTGGAACTAAGAAATATTCTTGTTTTGAAACATCCTTTGCGTTTCTCCTTGTCTATCTGCTGAGCATGGAATATATCTGCTCTTGTCCATTGCATGAATCCTCACCCGTTGGGTAGGTATGATGCACAACATGTAGCATGTTCAATGCAACTCTACTTCTGTGGTGATTCATTTGTTCCTATGCTACCATCTGCTATCAGCTGGATTCTGAATTGATACTCGCCCATGAGAGCCAATAATACGGAAACTTGATTTCCCTCCTGTATGGCTAGTTCAACTTGTGCCTTAAAAGGTTGGACCGGTGAATAAAAGGTATGAATAAATATCACAGTAATTTCTGAAAGGCAACCACTGACCAAAGGTCTGAATACAGTCTAGTCCTGATGTATTGAAATTCTTCCATTGAAGATGCAGCGCTTAAAAAAAAAAAGATTTGAATTGTGACGTTTTTTTAAATGAGGATTAGACTGTACTTATAACCCTGCTATAATATGCAATTAACCCTGGGATGGCCGTGCTATTTAATAATGCAGCAAAATGGTGTTTAATTCTACCTTTCAAACAGTTCTTTCATTTAGCCACTTGCAATAATTGTAACGTCTACATTTTTTGATGGGTTACAGCTAATGACAAATGAGCTTAAAGAGATCACCGAATGCATCAATTTTGCAAATCACAATGTTAAGTAAATTCCTTGTACTAAATTCAGCCAATTTGGCATTGAGTTTAATTTTGTTAAAAGAGATAGTTGCAATTGTCGACGGCAAAGGTTTTAGTTTGCTTTGAAAATGCAACGTGGTGGTAAAATTGCAAGATAGACAAGTGGCAAATTCTTTTAAGTCTCTATTTTTTCTGTTTGGTGCAAGGGTTTGATTTAGAAAAAGGCCAAATTTCTGCAACAATACGGTAATTCTGAAAATGCAAATGGGCACTTTCTGGATGCATGCTTGAAATTGTATGCAAAAATGAATAATACTGAGGGAATGATCTAACAATGGTTGTCATTGCACTCTGATGTAATTTGTGCTCGGTCTTGACTTGGTGCCTTCTCATTCCAGTAGAATGCAGACTTCTGTCACAAGTTCTAGTTTGGGATCAGCAGATGAGAACACAATGGCAGAGGCTGAAGACAGTCTTAAAACTGTGCACCTTGAACTTACTGAAACCTGCTTAGATATGATGGCTCGATATGTTTTCTCTAACTTCTCTGCTCTGCCCAAGAGGTTTGTGTTACGTTTTTAAAAATACTCTTATGTTTGTTTTATTTTTCTAGGCCCTTTTGGAAATAATTTTTTTGTTAAGTATAGAAGAATTGCATAACATGCATATCCCAAAAAAATATATTTGACCCAACTTGTCCATGGGCCCCCACCCCACGAACTTCCCTCTTCATCTGATTCTCCCAGCACAACCTTCTCTTTCTTATTCCCACTTGTTTATCCAGCTTTCCCTTGAAATGCTATTTGTCTCAATTGGTTGTGCAGTGAGTTCCACTATCCTTTGGGCTTAGAGGTTTTCTTGAATTCCCTATTGGATTTATTTGTAGCTATCTTATATTTATGGTCCCTAGTCTTGGTCTCCAACAGAAGTGGAAGTATCTTCCAGACATCCACATTATTAACCCTTTTTGTAATCTTAAGCATCTATATCTGATCACCCCCTCAGTCTTTTTTCTGGAAGATCCCCAACCTGTTCAGTTTTTCATAAAAGGTATAATCTCCTAGTTTACCTTATCACATGGAGCTGAATCTTAATGTTAAAATACCAATGGAATGTAAACAAAAGCTGCAGATGTTTGAGGACACTGGTAACAGACTACATCTGAAATGTTAATCCGCCTCATCTCTTGTCCAGTGCTGTTTGACCCAATGTATCATTTTAATAAAATGCACTAAACCTATTTAAAATGCTGTGCACCGCTGACCTCGGAGTTATGGAAACTGACCTCTGATTATACTTCTGTTTTAACACTCGAGTCAATATCGTGCATTCCAATACTTTGCTTCATTAGTTTTCTCATGTCGGTTTCGTTCGCATTCTTGTGGTTTTTAAGGTCCCCTGTGGCAGAGTTTCTTCTTGATGCAGGAAGGAGTAATACATGGTTGGTTGGAAACAAGCTTGTCACAGTAACCACCAGCAGTGGCGCAGGAACAAGAGCACTGTTAGGTCTAGATTCCCTGGATCAAAAGAGGACTGATGAAGTACCCAGGTATAGTCTGCAGAGATTCTCCGTTTGTTGTGTATTGTAAGATGTTTGCTTACTCTGCTTCCATTGATTTCCAATATTTTCTGTAAAATTGTTGCAGTTTTATCATCTGTAAGTAATGGTGCAGATTTATTTTTATGTCAACATAAAATAGTTGCCCCTTTATCAAATGTGGTATTTCTGGCAACAAAAGATAAACTGCGCAGTTGCCTAGTTCATAGAATTTACAGTGCAGAAGGCGGCCATTCAGCCCATCGAGTCTGCATCGGCCCTTGGAAAGTGCACCCTACTTAAGCACACATCTCCACCCTATCCCTGTAACCCAGTAACCCCACCTAACCTTTTTGGACACTAAGGGGCAATTTAGCGTGGCCAATCAACCTAACCTGCACATCTTTGAACTGTGGGAGGAAACCGGAGCACCCGGAGGAAACCCGCGCAGACACGGGGAGAATAAAGAAACTCCACACACAGTCACCCGAGGCCGGAATTGAACCCGGGTCCCTAGAGCTGTGAGGCAGCAATGCTGACCACTCTTCCCACCGTTAGTTAGACAAAGATGTTGTGTGCATTTTGGATCTGAATGAGATTTCAATTAAAAAATATTTTCTACACTGACTGTTTCTAAGGCCGGATTCATCTCAACAAGTGAAGACAACCCAAGAAGCACCAGCCAAACTGGAATCTCAAACCAGTCAACAGATTGGAAAAGCCGCTCGCCTGCGAGTGAGATCCATATCAGGTGAATGTTGAAAGGATTGGCTTTTTTTTTGGAGAATGACGTTTGCCATTACACAGTGACCAAATTTTCTTACATTTTCTTTAATGTTAAGTCTCCTGTTTAAAATTATAATCATTCTGTTTATCAATCTAATATCTTGCTGCTGGCAATTGTATCTATTAACATCTATGTACTTTGTGGTTTAAGTAGTGACTATTTTCAACACTGCTAAAAATTGATCGCTTTAAAGCAAATTGAATTGGTATAGTTCCATGCCTGTAAAATCAGAGCAAGGCTATATTCAGTGCATCATTGCTGTCCACCCTTACATTGGAGCTACATGTTTTTGTCCTAATAACAAAGATTACGTTATCACTGCTTCATTATCATTGTACAAACTGTTTTCCTTGAAAGCTGGCTTGTTTTTCTGGTTTTCTAGGTGGCCATGCTCTTCACAGTGATTTGGTTCAGAGCCTAAGCCCCCTGGTTTCGCCCTCGGACAGTGAGTTCTGCCCTCCCGTGACTGCGAATCCGAAAGGATTAGAAAACCGGAAATCATTGCGTCAGGATGCACCTCACTCGAGTGACCTGTTTCTCTCCCAGAAGGAAAAAGCCAACCTGGCTGAGTACGCGCCAGTGCTGACTCAAGGATGGGCAGAAGTATACATTCGTCGACCCTCGGGTACAATCCTTGGATAGAGTGCCCCTCTCACAGTTTAAGGGTTAATTGTGGCTTTAATAAACGTGACCCAGTTATAATTTTTTTTTTAAGTTGCAAAAGACAAACTTTGTCAACAGGAAAAGGTCATTTACCCTTAAGTCTGAAGTTTTAAAAAAATATATATTTTATTACAAACATGTATTAAAACAAGTTAAGTAAACGCCCCAGGATACATACTTTCCAGCAATCAACTATACAGTCTTTTCCCCTTTTTCACCCTACCCGCCCGTGACAAACAGCCGCTCAAACACAGTCACAAACATCCCCCAGCTTTCCTCAAAACCCCCTGAAGAGCCCATTAACTCATACTTTACAGGTCACCCAATCAAGCCGCTACCCCCCGTGGCGATGCCGACCGCCACTCCAGCAAAACGCGCCGCCACGCAATCAGAGAGGCGAAGGCCACAACATCGGCCTTCCTCCTCTCCATGAGCTCCGGCTTCTCTGAAACCCCAAATATCGCCACCAAAGGGTCCGGGTTCACCACCTCCTCCACTATCCTGGCGCAGACCACAAACACGCCCGCCCAGAATCTTCCAATTTTGTGCAACCCCAAAACATGTGCGTGTGATTAGGTCTGAATTTTTTGATTGATCCCTATCTTACCTTTCTGTATCTGCTGCTAATGGAAACATTTTCAAGAAACATCAGGCTACCTGTAAAGCTCATTTATAGTAGTACTTCAATGCTGTTCATAATTAATTGGCCTGGGAAACAATTTTAAGCTAACCCATTCGACAGAAAACTGACATGATTGGGTGCAATGCTGGTTTAATTCAACAAAGAACAATGAAACGTACAGCACAGGAACGGGCCCTTCGGCCCTCCAAGACGGCGTCGACTATGCTGCCCATCTAAACTAAAATCTTCTACACTTCCAGGGTCCGTATCCCTCTATTCCCATCCTATTCATGTATTTGTCAAGATGCCCCTTAAACGTCACTGTCGTACCTGCTTCCACCACTTCCTCTGGCAGAGTTCCAGGCACCCACTACCCTCTGTGTTGCCTCGTACATCTCCTCTAAACCTTGCCCCTCGCATCTTAAACCTATGCCCCCTAGTAATTGACCCCTCTACCCTGGTAAAAAGCCTCTGACTATCCACTCTGTCTAGGCCCCTCATAATTTTGTAGATCTCTATCAGGTCGCCCCTCAACCTCCGTCATTCCAGTGAGAACAAACCGAGTTTATTAAACCTCTCCTCATAGCTAATGCCCTCCATACCAGGCAACATCCCTCTCTAAAGCCTCCACATCTTTCTGGTAATGTGGAAACCAGAATTGAAGACTATACTCCATGTGTGGCCTAACTAAGGTTCTATACAGCTGCAACATGACTTGACAATTTTTATACTCACTGCCCCGGCCAATGAAGGCAAGCATGCCAATGTCTTCTTGACTACCTTCTCCACCTTTGTTGCCCATTTCAGTGACCTGTGGACCTGTCCACCTAGATCTCTCTGACTGTTAATACTCTTGAAGGTTCTACCATTCACTGTATATTCCCTACCTGTATTAGACCTTCCAAAATGCATTACCTCACATTTGTCCGGATTAAACTCCATCTGCCATCTCTCCGCCCAAGTCTCTAAATTCCTGTCTGATTTTACACAACAATGAAGTTAGCAGTGTAATATTGAGAAAGATATAAAACCGGTACCCCATCCTGTCCTGTAGGTTTCCAACCAAGCAAGATAAACCAAAATACCCCCATATGCCTGTTACCCGTTGTGTGAAATAGTTATACAGCTTTGCGCATCATACAGCAACAGAGCATTTGACCTAACGGGCCCTTACCAGTGTATGCTGCACGTGAGGCTCTTCCTACCCTACATCACCTCATCCTATCAGTATATCTTCTGTCATGTAATTATTTTCTTGTGTGTTTAGCTTAAATGCGTCAAATGTCTCCCTGAAAAGCTGATTTTATTCTTAATTTCCTAAATTACTCCTGATGGTTGTTTTATTATGAATTAAATAACTCTCATCAACACAAAATGAAATACCTCTCCTGTTTCTAAAGGGAAATTTGTTGCATATTCTGACTGGTAAGTAGACAGACAGTAATGAAGGGCACCCTTTTTTTTGTCTTCGCGCCTTTCCATATTAATAGTGTTAACGTTGGCTCCTTGCAGGAAATGCGAGTTGGCTTCTGTGTCTCGAGAATCCACCAAGCCCCTTCTCATCTGACATAAACAACATGCCCTTACAAGAACTGTCCACAATGCTGATGGCGGTAGAGAGAGTGACGGATCCACGCCAGCATGGTCCTAGTCGATCAGAATCCGTGCCGTGCCCCAGCTCAACTGCTGGGGCATCCAAACCAACTTTGCTCCAGCGCTTCAACACAGGTTAGTGAAAGTCACCACTTTCGCTTCTTAGTCATTGCACTTTTGTCTTCTATTTTCGAACATGCATAGAATTATACATTCAGTACCCGCAATCCAGTTGCAAGCACTGTTGCATTTTAGACTGACTGTAATATTCCAGATACTCCAAACAATAAGCAAGAACCATTAGCTTTTTTGCTGCATTGAGCTTTTCCATGGTGAGGTTAAAGTCAGGCTATTTTTTTATTTTAAATATTGGCTTTCAAAGTGCTTCACCCAGAAATTGTACATTATTCCTAGGCGATGTTTCCTGGTTTGATATTATTTAAAAACATTTTTTTAAAAATAAAAAGTAAAGCTAATTTGCTGCTTTTGCACTTATAGGAGGAGATTTAACTTTTCTAGTTACTCAACAGATACAGAAGCAACAGAGAAGAAGCAGCTGCCCATGTTTGCTCCATCCTGGGAAAGCTGCAAATAAGGGACTGGCCTGCCTGCGTGGGCAAAGTGTCAACCTTGCAGTAGTGTTTCTGAACCTGTAGTTGCACTGGGTGACTGGGCATGGGGCGGACTGGTTATTGGGAATTGTGGGCAGGGGGGGGGGGGGGGGGGGGGGGTCTTCATACTTTATTGCTTGAGTATTCCTGGGACACCTGTTTTGGCGAGGACTGGGGGGCATGGGACATACAGCACCTGTTCCCAACACTTGCCCCAGCATTAGGGTGCCCAGCAATAGATCAATTAGAGAATGTGGCATGAGATATCATTCTCCTCCTCCCATTGCTACCCCAGCTGTCCCCTTAGAATAGAGATACTGGCCTTGCAATGGCCATTGGCCCACTTACATCGCTACAGTGAGGCTGTAGAAATACTGGAACAGCACAATAAGGCATACAGAATCAATCTTTGTCCCGTTATCTAATAATATTGATAATCTTTGTTGTCATAAGTAGGCAGGCTTACAATAACACTGCAATGAAGATACTGTGAAAAGCCCCGAGTCGCCGCATTCCGGTGCCTGTTTGGGTGTGGGTACACAGAGGGAGAGTTCAGAATATCCAAATTACTTAACAGTTCGTCTGATTTGCCCCGGCACAGAGCAGATGGAGATGTATTCCTGAGAAGAAGTCAGGTGCCTTCCTCATCTTGAAGTCCCTTGCATGAACGAATGCCGTTTCCTTTCCTGGCCAACTTCAGAAAGTTTCCACTGTTGTTGAATTTTAATAAGCCCGTGAAAGTAATCTGGGATTCAGATGGATTTGGTTTTAAATGTATCTAATACTATACAATGTCTTGTTTTTTAAGAAAAAGAAACCTCCTTGCGAGGCATTGTGCAGATCATCTGCAACAGGTTTTTCTTTTTGCTGGGAATTTGTGTCCCAGGAAGGTCAATTGTTCTGATATCTGTTAAAGTTTGTGTCCTGTGCTTCACACAGCCACTGATTTCATTTCCCTTTGCAGTTGATTCTTTCTCTTCTATGTGCCAGACAAGCTGTCAAGAAAAGTTGCACAGGAGCATTTCCTGGGCAGGTACACTCTCGCACCCTTGAGGCTCCCATGAATCATTAGTGCCCGTGCATCACGTGCTGTTTCATAGCTGTGTGTGTGTCTTATGTGAGGGGAAAAAAAGGGTCTTGTTAATTAGCTGGAGGAGCATGGAATTCTCCCACCTTGATGTTACAAAAGCAGCAGCTTTCTGAGAGGCTTCAGGCACTGCATTAAACCTTTTATGTTTAGTGAGTGAATATTTATTTGAACAATTTGCTTATTAACCAAAGGCTTAGTTGTCTCATTATCAGGTGGAGTTTGAAACTAATTGAGCATGCACTGCTAATTGAAACCAGCTTCTTTGAAAATCAATCATTATTTGGTGCAGGGTGTATCACTCTTAGTTTTGTATACTAATTTTGAGAAGCTACAGTTTTCTCATAAAGCCTTACTTGTACATGCATTCTTTCTTTATAAATCGTGGCTTCCAATAGACTAAGTCTCTATTTTGTTATGGTGTTGCTCTTGAATAACTATTATTTGTCTTCAACACTTTGAATCTGGACCCTACATCCCTTTGCCACAAAATGTGCGGCTGAACTCTCAACACAATTGGCAAGTGGATATAGAAATTCTACTAGTGCGCCCTGATTTGTGAAGCTTAATGTATATAGCAGCTTTGAGCATTGCAATTGGGTCAGTTTTCAATGCCTGACCAGGAGGGCAGCTGAAACAATGACCCACGTGGATAGGGATGGGATCCTGAATCAAAACCAAGGCAAGTAATAATTCTAGTCATGCTTGGAGTAAATCTTGCCTCACATTTACTCTCATGACAAAATATAACTGCATGAAATTAAGTGACAGGGCATGTGATTATTCACTATCATTAAGCCATCTCCAACTCTGGTAAGTTCCAACATTACAGCAAGGTGTAGGGAGATTTAAAGTTGAAGTTCCGGGCGGGGAGAAGGGCTGAAGCTGTGCGAACTAATGCTTTGATTGTGAGTACTCCTCGCCCAAAAGTGTAACTGAGAGAGTGCTGCCATTCTAGTTACTACTAAAGATGTCGGAGAAATAAGTTACTGAGGTCTTCCATCTGTACGTGTATTGAATCTCCAGGTTAAAGCATAAAAATAATACGAACCTTTTTTGGTTCAATCAGCAAGAGTATTGTCAACATGAATTCAGCCAGCTGGTCAAGCCAGATTTTTCTTTTTCGCAGAGTTGATTTGCCAAGCTTCTACTGGAATGATCTATGCTGGAACAGACAAAAAGGGTGGAGAACTGAGGGTTATTTCATAACTCAGAACATCACAGGTTTAAAATATGGGCTGCCATCATATTTCTTGCCCCAATAAGGAGTAGAGTTGGTGCATAAATTCAGCAACACCTAGCGCCAAGACTGTTGCATGTTTCAAAAGCCTGTTTGGCTGTTTGACGTTGGATGAGTGGAACCTTTAACTTCAGTTCAGTAAAGACTAATTAACTGAATATTCACTGGAGAAAAGAAAAATTTGGTGCAGTGCAGTCCAGGTGTAGATGAGGAAAGCAGGCCGAAGGCTCGAAGATAAAGTTAATGCGTGCGTGTGCCGCCAGTTTCCATTTCAGCGAAATGGTAAACAGAGGACCGTGGCTAATTGGGAGGTAAAACGTTTCCAGATTTGGTTTTGACTTTGAATTTAGGCATGCTTCTATGGCATCTTGTTTCCTGGCACCTTTGGGCCTGGTGGAGTGTGGGCGCTCCATTCAGTATTGCAGTGAAAACCAGAATCGATCTGAAATTTCTTGATCAGTTTGCGTTGCATAGTTCGCCAACAAAAAAATCTAAATCCCCCCCCAACTGAAGCCACCAGTTTAACTGAACTAATGAGAAAGAGGGGAGCTCCACTGTATTGTGGCAGATTGAGACCCACTGTTTACTTAGCTTGCATGTGGTTCAAGGATTACATTTAAACGTTTAAATAGGCAGGCCACTGAAAGCTAATTGTCTTCAGACATTAAAAGGGATATACAACTGGAAGCTGTTGCATGATCAGAAAATCAAGTGCCGATATTATGGAGCTGTATAACAGCGATTTCTTCAATGTACCATGCAGTTTCCTTTTTATAAAATGGAAGAGCTGAGTTTGAAGGGTAATGGCACTTCATGGAAATTAGCTTCTTAGAGCGTTAACTTTAAGTGAAAGAAGCTCAATTGACTTGCCTTAGATGGAACAGAATTTTTCACAGTACCGTGTGTGACATTGCAGAAATTTGTTTTACACGTTGATTTTACTGAAGATTTGTGGTATATTGAAATTGCTGAGTTAAATAGTCCAGCTGATGAAGTCAATGGTCCTTTACCATCCGTTGCCTCTATACTGTGCAATATTAGTATTCCAAATTCCTTCGATAAAAAAAAGTTTTGTTATCACTCATGGCAGCACTTATAAAACTGCTAATCAGAGTTTTATTTAATCCATATTGGGCAATAATTCAGTATTAAAAATTGACGTTGGGTTTGTATGTACGGTTCAGGCATATTGGCAAATCCAAAAGGTAAATGTGGGGAAGGGGACGTTCGATGCTAGTTTTAATAGTTAATGCTACAATCTCTTGTGTTACTGCTGATATTTAGCAGAATTCTGAATTCAGAAATCTGGCCTTGCTAATCCTCCACAAATCCTCGTGTATCTTGAAAGATCTTGTCTGTTCAGAAGTTTTGAAGCTAGGTGTGTGGCAATATTGTGTTATAATGATGAATGCGACAGTGGATGTGTACTGATTCCGAGTTGAATTTCCAGATTCGGTTGCAGTGGTAGAGGAAAGCGATGGGCCTGGGGTGCACTTGAAGATGTGCGACTCCCCTGTGGGATCTCAAGAACTTGAAGAATTTGAGCCGATAGTTTCAGAGCCAATCTTCATGCCAGCAGAGGGCTATGATAAAAGCCCAGCCCATTGCAGTAGGGTAAGTGAGTGAACCTCTGTCTCCCTCGGGGGAAGACCATTCTTTATCGTTTGTGAAACTTGCTATTTTCTTGCGATCCTTGATCTAGTATTATTGTTTATTTCGCACTGATTGTTACATATAAAGCAAAACCTCCATCTTGGACTCAACGTGTTTGCTTGAGACTATGATTGATGAGTGCCCCATCCATATAGCTTTATTCATTGCTCACCGTGCAGTCCCCCTTTTTGTACTGGAACCCAGGATAGATTGGGTGGCCACACAAGCATTGTCCCAATTTCCATGTGACCATCCTGATCTTTCAGTTGCCTGGCCTGCTACGCTGCTAAATTCAATGTGAAGTTTTTTTGTGAACCATTATGCTGACATTCTCTTGGGAACTCTGCAATCAATGGTGTGCAAATAACATTGACTTCAAGGCTCAACTGGCTGCGCCCCCCCCCCCCCCCCCCCCCCCAACTCCACCCCGAGTTTCTCCTCTTAGCTTACCACTTTACACATTCGATTTGGACCTGCATCACTCACTTTTGTTTCTTCTGAATCCTTTCACAGCATGACTGAAATGAGATTTGCTCGTCATCCAACTCTTTTAAATTCAACCTAGCTGTGATTATTGTTAAATATATATATATATATTTTTTTTTTTAACTCCCACCAAGTAATAGATGTCAGTTTTGACTTGGATGGTTGCATTCTTGCCTCTTCAGTCAGAAGGTTGTGGTTCCAGCCCCATTCCAGGGACTTGAGCACTCAATCGGGTTTGACACTCGGGGGCGTTGTGCTGTCAAAAGCACATAAGACGTTAAACAGAGGCCTCAACTGGCCCCTCAGGTAGACAGAAAAGATTATGATGGTACGAGTTTGAAAATAGCAGGGCAGTTCTCCCAGCCGATATTTATTCCTCAGTCAATGCCACTAAAACACCTAGTCATTTATTTCCTCGCTGTGTGTGGGAGCTTGCTGTGCACAATTTTGGCTGTAACGTTTTCTAAATTACAGCAGTGACCGCACTTCAATGACACTTCATTGGCTATGACGCCCTTTGGGACACCCAGTGGTTCTTAAGAAATAGAATTCCTCTCCTTTATTAAACTTCCTTCCTCTACAACAAGGAACAAAGAAAATTACAGCACAGGAACAGGCCCTTCGGCCCTCCCAGCCTGTGCCGATCCAGATCCTTTATCTAAACCTGTCGCCTATTTTCCAAGGATCTACTTCCCTCTGTTCCCCGTCCGTTCATATATCTGTCTAGATGCATCTTAAATGATGCTATCATGCCCGCCTCCACCACCTCCGCTGGCAAAGCGTTCCAGGCACCCACCACCCTCTGCGTAAAAAACTTTCCACGCACATCTCCCTTAAACATTCCCCCTCTCACCTTGAAATTGTGACCCCTTGTAATTGACACCCCCATTCTTGGAAAAAGCTTGTTGCTATCCACCCTGTCCATACCTCTCATCAATCAGGTCCCTCCTCAACCTCCGTCTTTCCAATGAAAACAATCCTAATCTACTCAACCTTTCTTCATAGCTAGCACCCTCCATACCAGGCAACATCGTGGTGAACCTCCTCTGCACCCTCTCTAAAGCATCCACATCCTTTTGGTAATGTGGCGACCAGAACTGCATGCAGTATTCCAAATGTGGCCTAACCAAAGTCCTATACAACTGTAACATGACCTGCCGACTCTTGTACTCAATACCTCGTCCGATGAAGGCACGCCTTCTTGACCACTCTATTGACCTGCGTTGCCACCCTCAGAGTACAATGGACCTGAACTCCCAGATCTCTCTGTACATCAATTTTCCCCAGGACTCTTCCATTGACCATATAGTCCGCTCTTGAATTGGATCTTCCAAAATGCATCACCTCGCATTCGCCTGGATTGAACTTCATCTGCCATTTCTCTGCCCAACTCTCCAATCTATCTATATTTTGCTGTATTCTCTGACAGTCCCCCTCGCTGTCTGCGACTCCACCAATCTTAGTATCATCTGCAAACTTGCTAATCAGACCACCTATACCTTCGTCCCGATCATTTATATATATCTAGGCAAACTTGAATTGCCCTGTTCTCTGTACTCCACCACTTTCCCCTACTGTTATTTTAATTCACCAGGACTTTCTGCTGCATTTGTGATTTTGTGCATTTGTTACTTTTTAAATTTGTATCCTGCTAATATGTTCCTAAGCAGCACTGGGAACAGGATCATATATTTTGCTACTTCCCACCAATATATAGTTTGCTTAATTGTATAATTTGGCAAAGCTGGGTAATACGAAAGCTGAATATTTAATGAGATTAGTTCAATTAAAATGGATTATAATTAACTTATTTCAGTTGCCAAAGATCTGAACATGTTCCATGAACACTGAAATAGTTTAATCGGTAACCTTGTTTCTCCCCACCCACCAAAGTCATCGTCAACTTCTAGTCAAGAGGAGGACAAAATTCTCCAGCCAGAGGACACTGGAATAATGGGAGTTGCAGCTGAAAAGGTTGTACCATCTTCTTTAGCTGTGGATCCCTCGGAGGAAGAATTCAATATTGACCATGCTCAAATTCTTAATAAATCCAGCTCCTCCCCGGAGCTTCAAAACCTGCAAGAAGCGACGGAGGTCAACGGGAAAGAAGGGCTCGTTGGGAAACCTGTGGCGGAAGGGAAGCCCAGAAGTCGGACCGAAAGCATTGAAGAGGAATGCTCTTCAAATGGTAAATTGGAAACCAGTGACAGTAACTCGAATAACAAACCGGACACTCTGCTGCCGGCAGAAAAGAAGGAACCTCCCCAGTCACCAAACCGCTACAGGCCCAGAGGCCACACCATCTCTGATTCTGCCCCCTCAAGGAGGGGAAGAAGGTCACAGCGGGATGGTATTCAAAACAGATCAGCAGCTTCAAATGCAGAGAAGATCAGTGGGATTAGCCCAAGGTATGTTTGGTCTTGTTTCTTTTGCTGTGGGGGAAAATGAATGCATTTATTCAACACCTCTCGACTTCAGGAAGTCGCAAAGCACTTTATAGCCAATGAAGCCACTGTTATAAGGCAGGCGGTATAGTATTCGATTTATGCACAGTAAGATCCAACAAATAGTAATTTGATAATGGCCATTGTCCTGTCCTGCTGATGTAGATTTAAAAATAAATATCAGCCAGGATAATAGGAGGTAGTGTGGGGCTGGGGAAGAAATTCTATTGGGCATAAAATGAGTGGCAATTATATACACTGGCAAACTGTTCCATTTATCACCCGCGCAAGAGGCCAGAACAGTCCATGGGGTACAAGAGGTAGGGTCCTCATGGGATCATTTCGATATTTGGCTTTTGACTAATTGAATCATTGTAATCCATGTAAAAAAAATAAAAAATTGATGAAAGCAAATGTTTAGTGACTGTGAATGAATATCTGTGAACCTGTGGCCAATATCAGCAAGTATCTCTGACGTTAGTGGGCGGCAGTGGAGAATGAGGACCTATTGTTGGCCCCACTCCTATTTATCACCTCTGCAATATTATTCAAAGACACAATGCTAGGTTTCTCATGCATGCTAATGACAACCCATCTATCACAAGCTCTCTCAACCCCTCCACTAGCTCTGGTAATGTGACATCCAGTCCTAATGAATTACAATTAGCTCCAAATAAACATTTAGAAATCCAAAATCAATGGCTTTGCCCCCCAACACTAACTTTGTTCCCTCACCACTGTTCCCATCTGACTCCTTGGGCACTAAGACTGTTGTTAACCTTGACATCTTATTTCGCCCTCAGCTGAGCTTCCCTCTTGTCCTCTCCATCACAAAGACTTCCTGCTTACTTCCACCTCTAAGTATCACCGGTGTCTGCTGCTATGACCCTCATCCGTGCTTTTGTCCCTCCAGACAAAGCTGTTGCGCTGCTACCCTGGCCTGCCCATCGTCTTCCCTAAACCTGAAACTCTTCCAAAGTTTTGTTGTCTGTCTGCTAACTGCACTGTGTCCCGTTTGCCCCTGTGCGTACAGACCTTCATTGACAGGCTTTTGGACGCCTGTCTCAATGTCTCTTTGTTTTGGCTTTGTGTACTCTTCTGTTCTCCCCAAAGCTCTGCTCGACGCTACTACCTCAGCACGCTGCTATAGAGTGCTCTTGCCATTAAAACAAACCATAGCTTTTGGCAGTTCCTGTGCCTTTTCCCACACTTGCCTGTATTTTTGAAATCATTGTCTACCCCTAACTTGATCACACTAGGTAGAAAGAAAAGAGGATTATTGAAAAGCTAGGGTTGTTTTCTTTGGAGCAGAAAAGGCTGAGGGGAGCTTTGATTGAGGTGTATAAAATTATGAAGGAACCAGATAGAATGGATAGGAAGGACCTTTTTACCTCAGTAGAGAGGTCAACGCCAAGGGGTTTAGATTTTTAAAGAAATTGGCAAAATTATTAGGGAGGAGTTGAGGAAATGCTTTTTCTCCTAGAGGGTGGAAATGGTTCTGGAACTCCGTGTCTAAAATGGTGATGGGGCAGAGGTCCCCATCACATTTAAACAATTCTAGGATCTGCACTTGAACTTCTGTAACCTGAAAGGTTGCATACCAAGATGGAGAATGGTATTAGGCTCAATAACTCATTCAGCTAGCATTGAAATGAAAGGCCGAGTGTCCGCCTCTTGTGCTATGTTCTATGTTTCTCTGTGTTTTTGTTTCTGCTGCAGTTTCGTTTTCCTGCAGTTGTACCATTCACCATTCTTCGGGAGTGAGTCCAACAAGCCCCTCTTGGTACCCAAGACTGAGGTGAGTCAAGTTAAAACTTCGAGTTGCCAAGCAAAGCACGTTGCTCGTTTTAAAAAGAAGACTTGCTGTCGGTGAAAAGTATGCAACTCTGTGAATTTACGTTTGGAAGTGGGTGGCAATATGCAGGAAACTTGATGCATGTGCCTTCTGTCAGTTGCAAAGAAATGGCTTAAAAAGATTGGTTTGGGTTATCGTACATGGGCAGTGGAAGCAGAGCAGCACCCCCGGGAAAGTGAGACTTTGATTATATAGCAAGGCGAGAGAAATTGGGAACTGATGAGCACAGATGTAGGACATTCAACCTTTTCTGAAAGGGTGGGGGGGGGGGGGGGGGGGGGGGGGGGGGGGGGAGAATGAGAAACTTTCTTTAAACTGAGCATTATGGTGAGCATTATATGTTTGGAAGGAGCTTCAATGATAACTTTCAGAAGGAATGGATAGAAATTTGAAGAAAAAGAAAGCAGGGTACAAGACTGAGCATCGGACTGTTTGAAAACCTCATAGAAAGAGACGCCACGGGCACGTAGGCCTTCTATGCAGTCAGATTTACTTATTAATAGGATGCAGACTATGATGGCTAAGGCATTTGTAGCCCATGCTGCTTGCCTGAGAGGGGAGTGGTGAGTCCTTTTCCTATGGCCACTACAGTGTTGGGTAGAAAATCCCACCATCTTGACTTGGTGGTGATGATGAAGGAATGGTGAGATGTTCAAATAATGCTGCCCTGTGAGCTAAGTATGACAGGACTGCTTTGTTTCAAGAAAATCTGTCACCAGTATATTTACTATCCATGTATCGCATACCTGTTTGCTGCAGATGAATGTGGCAAGTTCTGAGAGCTACAGGTATCACCTGAGCAGTTTTGTTGACATTTTAGATCACCGAACGAGCCATTAAAGTCCTTGATCAGATGCCACCTTATGACACGCACAAGATTGGCGTTGTGTACGTTGGGGAAGGACAGGTAAGGGTCTGTTCCAATTCAGTGAGCTGCTACATAGACCAATGGTCTTCATCTCCACAACATTTAACATCACAGCTGTGTCAAAGCAAAATACTGCAGATGCTGGAAATCTGAAAGTCAGCAAATGCAGGATAAATTCAGCAGGCCTGGCAGCATCTGTGGAGAGAGAAACAGAGTTAATGTTTTGAGCTCTTATGACCTTCCTACAGTGCTAAAGAATCATAGGGTAGAGTCCTATGGACTCGAAATTTGAGTCGAGCGTGTTTAACTGTGTTGGCAGTGCCAACAAAGACCCCACTAGCAAACGGGATTTTGTTTTAATTTGGGGCCTCAGTGGGGGCCCCCCTCCCCCGCTGAGGCAGCACTTAGCCATTTCCTACACTGAGGAGCTCCGCTAACCAGTGTGGCACCCCAATCTCAAGACCCCCTCGACCCCCCCCCCCCCCCCCCCCCCCCAAAGTGCCTGGTCCCCATTGGCGGAGGCCAGTACTAACCATTCGCCCAGGGTCTCCAAGGTGAGGGGATTAGATCCCATGCCTTGGGGAACTCTGGCGATTGCATATTAAAGAGACACTTCAATATGCAAATTTAGCCTGATCTGGATCCTGCCCATTAGATCTCGCAAGGCGAGCCAGATAAATCCCAGAAGAGGCCTATCCCTGGATCTACTGGCCGTGTCCCGATTCTGCCGGGAAGCGACCGGTAGTTCGCATCATGAACTCTGTTTCTCTCCTCAAATACCGTCTGAGTGGCAAAGTAGTTCCAACATTTTCTATTTTCCTTTAAATCAGTGAGTTTGCCTCCACCGTCTTCCGACATTCTGGAGTCTTTTCCCCAACCTCTATATTGAAGCTTTATCAGTTGTGAATGTGACCACATTGAAACTTGAAGCTATATTAGCAGTGAATGTGACTATATGAAAACAAAGATAAGGGACCAGATCTTATGCAAACAGCAGTGAATGTTGGACTGTTGCACGTTCAGACGCATCGGAGATCCTCCTGCCACATCAGCGCTGTAATTACCAGGAAAGGTTAATTTTCCGATGGGCTAATCCGCGGTGCCCTGGACCCCTCTCGGATGCCTTTTACGATGATCTCCATGTCAGACACTTGGGCAAGTCTGCTCTAAATACCCACGTAATGGTTACACCATTTAACATCTGGTGTAATTCGGTGATTAACAGCACAACCCAACCCCTCCACCTGCCCACCTACCGACATCTGACCGTTCAACCCCCCCCCTCGTTCGTTCAACCCCCCCCTCGTTCGTTCAACCCCCCCCCCTCGTTCGTTCAACCGCCCCTCGTTCGTTCAACCCCCCCCTCGTTCGTTCAACCCCCCCCTCGTTCGTTCACACCCCTCGTTTGTTCAACCCCCCCCTCATTCGTTCAACCCCCCCTCGTTCGTTCAATCCCCCCTTGTTCGTTCAACCCCATTCGTTCGTTCAACCCCCCCCTCGTTCGTTCAACCCCCCCTCGTTCGTTCAACCCCCCCCCCTCGTTCGTTCAGCCCCCCCCTCTTTCGTTCAACCCCCCCTTGTTCGTTCAACCCCCCGCCGTTCGTTCAATCCCCTCCTCGTTCGTTTAATCTGCCCCCGTTCGTTCATCCCCCCCCCCCCCCTTCGTTCATCCCCCCCCCCCGTTCGTTCAACCCCATCTCGTTCGTTCAATCCCCTCCTCGTTCGTTCAATCCCCTCCTCGTTCGTTCAATCCCCTCCTCGTTCGTTCAATCCCCTCCTCGTTCGTTCAATCCCCTCCTCGTTCGTTCAATCCCCTCCTCGTTTGTTCAATCCCCTCCTCGTTGGTTTAATCCCCTCCTCGTTGGTTTAATCCCCTCCTCGTTGGTTTAATCCCCTCCTCGTTCGTTCAATCCCCTCCTCGTTGGTTTAATCCCCTCCTCGTTGGTTTAATCCCCTCCTCGTTGGTTTAATCCCCTCCTCGTTGGTTTAATCCCCTCCTCGTTGGTTTAATCCCCTCCTCGTTGGTTTAATCCCCTCCTCGTTGGTTTAATCCCCTCCTCGTTCGTTTAATCCCCTCCTCGTTCGTTTAATCCCCTCCTCGTTCGTTTAATCCCCATCTCGTTCGCTCGACCCCCCCCCTCGTTCGTTCGACCCCCCCCCTCGTTCGTTCGACCCCCCCCCTCGTTCGTTCAACCCCCCCTCGTTCGTTCAATCCCCCCTTGTTCGTTCAACCCCATTCGTTCGTTCAACCCCCCCCCTCGTTCGTTCAACCCCCCCCCCTCGTTCGTTCAACCCCCCCCCTCGTTCGTTCAACCCCCCCTCGTTCGTTCAACCCCCCCCTCGTTCGTTCAGCCCCCCCCTCTTTCGTTCAACCCCCCCTTGTTCGTTCAACCCCCCGCCGTTCGTTCAATCCCCTCCTCGTTCGTTTAATCTGCCCCCGTTCGTTCATCTCCCCCCCCCCCGTTCGTTCAACCCCATCTCGTTCGTTTAATCCCCATCTCGTTCGTTTAACCCCTCCTCGTTCGTTCAATCCCCTCCTCGTTCGTTCAATCCCCTCCTCGTTGGTTTAATCCCCTGCTCGTTCGTTTAATCCCCTCCTCGTTCGTTTAATCCCCTCCTCGTTCGTTTAATCCCCTCCTCGTTCGTTTAATCCCCTCCTCGTTCGTTTAATCCCCTCCTCGTTCGTTAATCCCCTCCTCGTTCGTTTAATCCCCTCCTCGTTCGTTTAATCCCCTCCTCGTTCGTTCAATCCCCTCCTCGTTGGTTTAATCCCCTCCTCGTTGGTTTAATCCCCATCTCGTTCGTTCGACCCCTCCCCTCGTTCGTTCGACCCCTCCCCTCGTTCGTTCGACCCCTCCCCTCGTTCGTTCGCCCCCCCCCGTTCGCTCGACCCCCCCCGTTCGCTCGACCCCCCCCCCGTTCGCTCGACTCCCCCCCTCGTTCGCTCGATCCCCCCCCCTCGTTCGCTCGACCCCCCCCTCGTTCGCTCGACCCCCCCCTCGTTCACTCGACCCCCTCCTCGTTCGCTCGACCGTCCCCTCGTTCGCTTGACACCCCCCCCCCCCCCCCCCCCCCCCCCCCCCCGGTTTGGTCATCCACACCTTGTTCGCTCACCCCAGCCTCCCCTTTACTGGAGCTTTTCGCAATCTTTAAACACGTACCTGAATACAGCAATGATACCATAAAAAGGGGGACCCCTCTTCACTGGTATCCCTCATCATGGCTTTGTTGCTCCATTGCTGCTGCAGCTGGGATTGGAAAACTTTGCCTGAAGGATGCAAAAAGGAGTGCAGTGATCCTCGCGGTCAGTGGCGATCACTCTAACATCGCCGATGACCATAAAATCTGGGCCATTTATTGAATTTTTTTTTCAATTGCAGCATGGTTTTCAGTGTGATTTCTTTTTAAAGAAATATTTTTCTTAAACATTTTTTAATGAATGCAGAACAATAAACTGGGGCAATAAGCTGGGGCAGCACGGTAGCATTGTGGACAGCACAATTGCTACACAGCTCCTGGGTCCCAGGTTCGATTCCGGCTTGGGTCACTGTCTGTGCGGGGTCTGCACATCCTCCCCGTGTCTGCGTGGGTTTCCTCCGGGTGCTCCGGTTTCCTCCCACAGTCCAAAGATGTGCAGGTTAGGTGGATTGGTCATGATAAATTGTCCTTAGTGTCCAAAATTGCCCTTAGTGTTGGGTGGGGTTACTGGGTTATGGGAATAGGGTGGAGATGTTGGCCTTGGGGTAGGGTGTTCATTCCAAGAGCCGGTGCAGACTCGATGGGCCGAATGGCCTCCTTCTGCACTGTAAATTCTATGATAATCTATGAAAACAAAATGCACCCTCAAACAAAACCCCAACAGCAGAAGGCGACTAGCTCTTTAAAAAACAGAATGAAAGTATGCCATCTTTTGTAAAAAACCCTCAATCGCGCCCTTTAATGTATACTTAATTTTCTCAAGATGCAAAAACTCCATACGATCCCCCCACCGTACCGATGTGGAGAAGCTGACCTCCACTCCAACAGCACCTGCCTGTGGGCAATCAGCAAAGTGAAGGCTAAGACAGCCGCTCCCATCTGCCGCTCTGTCAGGTCTGACACCCAAAAATGGCCACCAGGGGACTGGGCTCCAGTTCCATCTGTACAATCGCCGACATGGCGCTGAAGAAGGAGACCCAAAATCTCAGCAGCTCAGGACTTGCCCAGAATATATGTACATAATTTGCTGGGCCCCTCCCACAATGCTCACAATTATCTTCCATCCCCTTAAACAACTGCCTCATCCCAGCCCTAGTTAAGTGAGCTCTGTGTATCCCTTCAACTGGATTAGCCCCAGTCTTGCGCACGACAAAGAAACAATCACCCTACGCAAGGCCTCATACCACACCCCCTCATCTAATTCCACCCCCCACTCCTCCTCCCACTTGGCCTTAGTCCCCACTGGGGATGCAGTATCCTCCTCCATTATCCTCCCGTAAATTCCTGAGGTGCTTCACTCCTCCATCCCCGCAAGCGACAGAACCATCTCCAACAAGGAGACTGGCGGCAGTACTGGAAGCGACGGGAAGATCTCCTCACAAAGTCCCTCACCTGCAGATATCAAAAGTTCTCCTACTGTGAAAGCCCAAACTTCTCTGATAACTCCTCTGGACTCGCAAACCGCTCCTCCAGAAACAAGTCCCCCCCCCCAAACCTTCCAGCCCCATGTCCACCCAACCTTGAAACCTGGCATCCAATCTTGCCGGCTCAAACCTACGGTTATCACAGATGGGCGTCAGATTCGACATGCTACATCATTTAAAATGCTGTCGGAATTGCCGTGATTTGTTAACGTTGCGACCACCACCGGGGCAACATGTAAACTTCCCTGGAGAGAACGGAAGCGGGGCCGTCGCCCGCAGCCCCGGCCCCCTTGTTGAATCAGATTCCATCCTCACCCAAACTGCGTCCTGATCCCCATACCTGCCCAACACCGTTTCAGTGTGATTTTGTTTTACATTTTTTGTCAAAGGTAGTTATAAAGTTACGGTTAGTTTCTGTCCTAAATGAAGCGGTTGCCAAATAAACTGTACAAATAATCTGTTAGGACAAGTGCATAGTTTCATTGGTAATTTAACACATCTGTTTCATAATATTCTCAATAAAATTAGACTTTGGAAACCAGCATGCAAGTGTCTTGTGCCAGTTTTACTTCAAACCGTGTGCAAAATATCAGCTCATTGAGTAAACCTTTGGCTTAATTTGGGTTTTACTGTCTTTTATGCTTCAGACTAATAATGAAGTTGAGATTCTGTCCAATGCGTATGGCTCATCCAGATACGCACAATTCCTGACGGGCCTTGGTAAATTGATCTATCTCCAAGACTGTAACCCAGAGCAGATTTTCCTCGGTGGCCTGGACACGTACGGTGATGACGGGCAGTTTACCTACTGTTGGCATGACGACATCATGCAAGGTAAGTGAATATAGATTGCTGCACTGGGTCGGATGGTAGAAAGGGTGTCTGCAAACACCTCGTGCTTTCCTGTTCCCCAGTTAAGTATATCGGTACATGGTCGCCTGTGCCACTAAGCATGGCACTTAGACGAGGACACCACATTGCTGTTCCAAATTTGACCCAGGCAAAGGAAGGATGAAGGAAGCAATGCTCAAGTCTGCCCCAAGCCCTTCAATGTCTCCAATTTTTTTTTTTTGTGCATTTCCGATTTTCATCCCTCCATTGTCGGGGGCTTTGCCTTCAGCTGCTGAGGCACTAAGCTCTAGAAATGCCTCTCTCTAAAGCTCCCCATTTCTCTAATGCTGTCTTCTCTTTTAAGACAGTCCTTAAACTTGGGCAGCATGGTAGCATTGTGGATAGCACAATCGCTTCACAGCTCCAGGATCCCAGGTTCGATTCCGGCTTGGGTCACTGTCTGTGCGGAGTCTGCACATCCTCCCCGTGTGTGCGTGGGTTTCCTCCGGGTGCTCCGGTTTCCTCCCACAGTCCAAAGATGTGCGGGTTAGGTGGATTGGCCATGATAAATTGCCAATTAGTGTCCAAAATTGCCCTTAGTGTTGGGTGGGGTTACTGAGTTATGGGGATAGGGTGGAAGTGCTGACCTTGGGTAGGGGGTAGGGTGCTCTTTCCAAGAGCCGGTGCAGACTCGATGGGCCGAATGGCCTCCTTCTGCACTGTAAATTCTATGTAAAACTGTCTGCTCTGCATTGAAGAAATTGGAGCCTTGCTTTAATATCTCACCTGAGATACAACAGCTCTGACAGCGGAGCACTCTGTCAGTACTATACAGGAGTGACAGCCTGGCCTAGACTATTGCATGCGTCCAGGCCAGGGGTGGGACTTGAACACAACTTTCTGACCTGGGGAGTGTGCTACCAGCTGAACTGCAACTGATAATGGTATCTAGCACCCGATAACACTGACATCTGGGATCATAAGCCTGTTGACTTTCAATCTATAATAGGAATAATATTTATGAAAGAGCTCATACATCGAGTCAAAGCAGTAGATTTTTCCAGATCCAATATTCTCTATTGCATGAAGTGGATTTATGAATTTTTGAACCTAAAAGATTTCAGTAAAGCATACATAGTTGATTGTATTCACCCATTCAAATGATATGTGCCAGTTAAACACCATAAACTGCATCATTTTTAAGGTTAAAGCTGAAAGATTTCTTCCCCTTCTCAGCCTGACTGAACTGCGTTTGCTAACGCTGATGTGACAGATAAGTGAGATTCCCTCTTTAGTAAAGGAACCAGTTCATCACTTTCCTCATCTCCCCCCCCCCCCCCCCCCCCCCCCCCCCCCCCCCCATCATTCCCACCAACACCTCCCAGCCTGCTGCCAACAGCTCCCACACCCATTGCTGACAAACAACACTGACGTAGACCATGCTCTCCTCATCCACAGATGTTTGAGCCAGTGGGGGAGATAGCATACAGCTCAGTTTAATGTTCTGTTTTGTGATGGCCGCTGTAAGTATTCTCAAAATGATTTTATCCGTCCCAGATTAGCCCACAATTTCTTTTACTGCCGGTTTCACCAAATATGTTTGACTCAAAGTCATGGAATGATTAAGAAAAAACACAAATCTTATTACCATGCAATAGTAAGATACTTAAATGGATGCAGAACAAGTCTGAAAATTTCAGATTGAAGATGTAGTTGGACAGGGTCGACTGTCATTTAGATTTTGGAGAATTGGGTGACTTTGATTCAGCTGCCCATTGCATACCTCCCCAGCAAGGCCAGCATTTATTGCCCATCCCTAATACCTCCCCAGCAAGGCCAGCATTTATTGCCCATCCCTAATACCTCCCCAGCAAGGCCAGCATTTATTGCCCATCCCTAATACCTCCCCAGCAAGGCCAGCATTTATTGCCCATCCCTAATACCTCCCAGCAAGGCCAGCATTTATTGCCCATCCCTAATACCTCCCCAGCAAGGCCAGCATTTATTGCCCATCCCTAACTGCCTTGAATTGAATGTTGGGCAGTTAAGAATCAATCGGGTTGCATGTTTAGAGTGACACGTAATCCACACTAAGTAAGGACAGCGGATTTCCTCCCCTGAAAGACGTTAGTGAACCAGATCGGTTTCTCCGACAATCGTGATTACAGGACTGCCACCTTTATTCCAGATGGACTCCAGTGAGAGAAATGTACACGGCCTGTTTTACACTGTCGTCTAAAAATTACCCTCATGCATTCGTAAAGCCTGATGTTCTCTACTCGTATCTGCTCTGTGACGACTGACCTTTTTTTCCCTCCAATGTTATTAAAGCAATTTTTCACATCGCTACCCTAATGCCAAATAGAGAATCGGACAAAGCCTGCTGCAACAAGAAACGGCACATAGGGAATGATTACGTGGTGGTAATATACAAGGACACAGAAGAAGAATACAAACTGGGAACAATAAAGGTATCTCTCACTCACTCTGTCTTTATCTCAAGCTCAATCTTGTCCTCCTCCCTTGGCCATGGAAAAAGTAGTGGATTCCAGCAGTGGTTTTAGGCACGATCCCAAACCACCGTAGATAACAGGGCTCACAGGTCGCTCCAACCAAAGACCAGGGCTGGGGAGCAGCCGAGGGCGATAATAGTCAAGCTGCACAAATGTCGGGACCAGGCTCAACAGACAAAAGGTGTGCAACTGGGAGGGACATAGAGTCTATCAGGACATTGGGGCGGTCCTGGAAAAGCACAGGGCCAAATCTAACCATGCAAAGTCGGCCCTGTACAAGAACAAGGTCAGATTCGGGATGTTATTCCCAGCCAGGCTCTCTGTAACATACATGGGGTAAGAGCATTATTTTACTGCCCTGGCGGAGGCGGACGAGTTCGTCCATAAGAATGGTCCGGACAGGCAGCAAGACGGGCATGGAGGAGGCGGAAGGAAGAAATGGACAATTTTGTGTGGGACTGCATCGCCTCGCTATGAACAGGGGAACCAGCTCATAGCAAAGAGGGGGCGAGGGCATGAGCGTGTCGAAGAAGGTGGGGGAGGAGATAGTAGGGGCACCAGCAGAGCGGGCATGGGAGGGGGTCAGATCAACCCTGAGAGGGAGGGGCTACCACACTAGCAGGAAGGCTAGTGCCAGGAAGTATGAGGGAGAGGGTCCATGGTGCACTTCCCACCGGGAAGAGAGTGTCTGGCGGGGGAGATGCACCTAAAGGAGGACTGACTGCGGGTAAGGAAGAGCGGCTGGGACAGACCTACTATCCCTGCTACGGGACAAGGGCTAGGGGAGGTAGCCATATTGTTAAGTAAGAGGACGGTGTTTACTGAGGCGAGGACGGTTACGGACCAAGGGGGATGGTACGTCATGGTCAGCGGCGTCCTAGACGGGGCACACCCGGTAGTCCTGGTTAACGTGTACACACCCAACCGGGACTGCACGGAATTTATAAAAAAGGACCATGGCGGATATCCCTGACATAGACACGGACCAACTGATCATTTGGCGTGGGGGGGGAGGGGGGGGGGGGGTGGGGGGGCGCAGAGACGGACTTCAACTGCTCACAGAACCCACTGACGGACAGATCAAACCCCAGAACGGGGAAAACAGTAGGCATGGTTAGGGAACTTTGACTGTTTATGGAACAGATGGAGGCAGTGGACCCATGGAAGTTCATGTACCCAGGTGAGAAGGAATTCTTGGCAGTACATAAGGTCTATACCCGCATCAATTATTGGTGGAGTAGTGGATGAGGTGGAGGGCTGTTGTAGGCTGCAAAGAGACATTGATAGGATGCAGAGCTGGGCCGAAAAGTGGTAGATGGAGTTTAACCCTGATAAGTGCGAGGGGATTCATTTTGGTGGAAAACATTTAAATGCGGATTACAGGGTCAACGGCAGGGTTCTGAGGAATGTGGAGGAACAGAGAGATCTTGGGCTTCATGTCCACAGATCTCTGAAGGTTGCCACTCAAGTGGATAGAGCCGTGAAGAAGGCTAATAGTGTGTTAGCGTTTATTAACAGGGGGCACCAACAGGCTCACGGGGTTATGCTGCAACTATACATGACCCTGGTGAGACAACATTTGGAGTATTGTGTGCAGTTCTGATCACATTATAGGAAGGATGTGGAAGCATTGGAAAGGGTGCAAAGGAGATTTACCAGGATACTGCCTGGTTTGCAGGATAGGTCTTTTGAGGAAAGGTTGAGGGAGCTAGGGCTTTTCTCTTTGGAGCGGAGGAGGATGAGAGGCGACTTAATAGAGGTTTATAAGATGATGAGGGGGACAGATAGAGTGGATGTTCAGAGACTATTTCCTCGGGTGGATGTAGCTGTTACAAGGGGACATAACTATAAGATTCAGGGTGGGAGATATAGGAGGGATATCCGAGGTAGGTTCTTTACTCAGAGAGTGGGTAGAGTGTGGAATGGGCTGCCTGCTGTGATAGTGGAGTCGGACACTTTAGGAACTTTCAAGCGGTTATTGGATAGGCACATGGAGCACACCAGAATGACAGGGAGTGGGATAGCTTGATCTTGGTTTTGGACAATGCTCGGCACAACATCGAGGGCTGAAGGGCCTGTTCTGTGCTGTACTGTTCTATGTTCTATGTTTTTAATAGTGAATGAGCTGCCCTGAGACTAAACCACTTGATTTTGCAGTCTCGGTTTAGAATGATTAATCAGCCCGCTGAGAAATGGCTTGAAGATTTTACTGACTTAAAAGTCAATAAAAAATGATTGTTTAACTGGCTCAAAGCCAAGAGATATTTTTCTAAATGGGAGGACTGCCTACGTATTTATAGCCCATGACATGTTTGCAAATATATTTGACAATGTGGTTAAACGGCTTGGGGTCTATTGTCTAGGAATTGCGAATGAAGGCGATCGATAGGATAGATGTCGAGGAAGATGTTTCTGTTTGTGAGAGATCCTTGACCTACGTCATAAATGTAGGACAGCAGCTAATAAATCCAGTAATCAAATTCAGAAGACTCCTTTACCCAAGGAATGGTTAGAATATTGAACTTGCTGCCGCAGAGTGACTGAAGCGTAGAGAAGCTATTAAGGGGAAGCAAGATAAATGCGAACTGGATTTTTCTGCAGGCCCCAGGGACCCCAACGCCAACCCCAAATGGGGCCCCAGGCCCACGCTTGCTACCAGTGAGATATGGCTGGGATCTGGCGGGACATGGCCTCTTAATTGGCTGGCCCTGTTCTTGCCACTCCTTTCAAGGATGGCACTCGGGTCACCCTGCTTGGCCAGCATAGAAAAGATGTACTGATGACTCATCGGGTTGGAGGGGAAAGCCCCTTTGCAGGATGATTCACTGACTGGCTTGCGGCCGATCATCATTCTGGGCATGGAAACTCTGCCTCTGATGACCCCTATGCTGCCGCAGGGAGGCTGCCTTTATTGAGCTTGCAGCCTCAGCCCATGGCGAGGTGTCATTCTGACGTTGGCAGAATACTGACTCAAAATGGCCTTTAAGTGGGGTCCTAATTGGACTATTTGGCTGGTGGCCTCTGCAGAGCGGGCAGTAGACCCCGTTCCCAGGAAGTTGCGGGGAGTTGTCCTACCATGTTTCTTTCCTATTTTCCCACGTCTCCACAGCACTGGGAAAAACCTTCAATGAGGAAGGAAGGAATAAAGGGATAAGCTGATAAACCAAGAGTGATGAGGAGACTCATATGGAGCATCAAAACCCGAATGGAGCAGTTTGGATGAAAAACCTGTTGCTGTGTTGAGCATTCCAAGTGATTGCTCGTACACCACTTGTGCTTTGCAAAGTTATAATATATAAACTTTCGAGTATAATCACGAGCGAGTTAGGGAGTGCACTTTGCAATCATCAGACTGCCCCCCCAGTGATTGCTTGCTGTCAGCTCTATTAGATTTGCGTAATTATACCTCGCTGAGGCTAAGTGCTGCCATCAGTGTGGCCTCCTGCTTTGTGCCATGTAGGTAATGTGGTGCCATCTGCTGTTCCATTTGTGGTGATGACATTTGTGCTCACATTATGACAGTGTGCACAAATGGATTGCCAGTGCAAGAGTTTGAATTAATCTGCGTTTTGGAAGTCCCACTGTCTGAACCTGTTTCTCTTTGTTTCTCTGTTCATTTTAATAGGGTCAGTTTAACTTTGTGGAAATAATTATTAAACCTCTAGACTTTGGGAGCAACCTAGTAACCCTGCAAGCACGGAAGGGTAAGTGATAGATCTCTGCAAGATGCTGATTTTTGTAAATAATCAGGATAAATATTGGCATGTGTTTTAAATGGGTGATGTGTGCCCTCGTAGCAGCCATGCGCAAGCCCCTGATTTTGATTAGGTTAAATATTCACCAGAAAACTACTAAATTGCACTACATTTGCATATTAAATTACTTGGAATAATTTCCAATTACAAGTATTTAAATACAAGGCATTTCAAATGTCTTAACATGATTTATTGAATTTATGGTTATATTTAATTCTACACCAATTTGTGTTTGTATAAATATAGATTACAACATTTGTTTTTTTTAATATAATTTTTATTGGAATTTTTTACAGAAAATATAAAACATAACGACAAACAATGAAATGCAACAAAATAACCCATAATAACTGTAACACCCCCAGACCGTATCGACGCATGTATCACATCCCCCCACCTCCCCAACCCCAATGAACAACAAAAGAACTTAAAAATAAATTTAAATTAAATAAACAAACATAGTCATTGTCCGCCCGCCCCCCCCCCCCCCCCCCCCCCCCCCCCCCCTTTTCCTTCACCTTGAATTGGATGAGGCTAAGCTGCGCACATGAGGAGAAAGAATTAACCCTCTCCAGGGCATCAGCCCATGTCCAGTCTTCGATCTGTTCCCCCAGTTCCCCCTCCCACTTAGCTTTCAGCTCCTCTACTGACGCCTCCTCCACCTCCTGCATAACCTTGTAGATATCATATATCTTCCCCTCTCTGACCCAGACCCCCGAAAGCACCCTGTCACTCACCCCCCTCGCGGGAAGCGAAGGGAACCCTTCCACCTGCCGCCTAGCAAACGTCTTTACCTGCAGATACCTGAACATGTTCCCCGGGGGGAGCCCAAATTTCTCCTCCAACTCCCCCAGGCTCGCAAACCTCCCATCAATAAACAGGTCCCTCAGCTGTCTGATGCCCACTCTGTGCCAACCCTGAAATCCCCCATCAATGTTCCCCGGGACGAACCTATGGTTCCCCCTTAACGGAGCCTCCATCGAGCCCCCCACTTCTCCCCTATGTCGCCTCCACTGCCCCCAAATCTTGAGGGTAGCCGCCACCACCGGACTCGTGGTATACCTCGTAGGAGGGAGCGGCCACGGCACCGTTACCAGGGCCCCCAGGCTTGTATCTCCACAGGACGCCCTCTCCATCCGTTTCCATGCTGCCCCCTCCCCCTCCATTACCCACTTGCGCACCATCGACACATTGGCCGCCCAATAATACCCCGAGAGATTGGGTAACGCCAGCCCCCCCCCCCCCCCCCCCCCATCTCTACCCCGCTCCAAGAAGACCCTCTTCACCCTCAGGGTCCCATGCGCCCAAACAAAGCTCATGATGCTGCTAGTCACCCTTCTAAAAAAAGGCCCTAGGGATAAAGATGGGCAAACACTGAAAAAGGAACAAGAACCTCGGGAGAACCGTCATTTTGACAGACTGCACTCTACCCGCCAACGATAGCGGCACCATGTCCCTCCTTTTAAATTCCTCCTCCATCTGCTCCACCAGCCTGGTAAAATTAAGCTTATGGAGAGTCCCCCAACTCCTGGCCACCTGCACCCCCAGGTATCTGAAACTCTTCACTGCCCTCTTAAAGGGGAGTCTCCCAATTCCCTCCTCCTGATCACCCGGGTGTACTACAAATACCTCACTCTTGCCTAAATTTAACTTATAGCCCGAGAAGCCCCAAAATTCCACTAACAGCTCCATCACCCCCGGCATTCCCCCTTCTGCATCCGCCACATACAACAGCAGGTCGTCCGCATACAGTGATACACGATGTTCCTCCCCACCCCGCACCAGACCCCTCCATCTCCCTGACTCCCTCAACGCCATAGCCAAAGGTTCAATCGCCAGTGCAAAGAGCAAGGGGGACAGGGGGCACCCCTGCCTGGTCCCACGGTAGAGCCTAAAGTACTCCGATCTCCTTCCATTGGTAACTACACTTGCCATCGGAGCCGCGTAGAGCAGCCTCACCCATTTGATGAATCCCTCCCCGAATCCGAACCGCTCCAGCACCTCCCACAGGTACCCCCACTCAACTCTATCAAACGCTTTCTCCGCATCCAGCGCCACCGCTATCTCCGCCTCCCCCTCCACTGCCGGTATCATAATAACATTTAGCAGTCTCCGCACATTCGTGTTGAGCTGCCGTCCCTTGACAAATCCTGTCTGATCCTCGTGTATCACCCCTGGCACACAGTCCTCTATCCTGGTGGCCAGGATCTTCGCCAGCAACTTAGCGTCAACATTGAGGAGCGAGATAGGCCTGTATGATCCACACTGCAAGGGGTCCTTATCCCGCTTCAGGATCAGAGAGATCAGTGCCCGCGACATCGTCGGGGGCAAAGCCCCCCCCCCCCCCCTCCCATGCCTCATTGAAGGCTCGCACCAACAGGGGGCCCACCAGATCTGCATACTTTTTATAAAATTCCACCAGGAACCCGTCCGGCCCCGGCGCCTTACCTGACTGCATTTGTCCAATTCCCCTGACTAGCTCCTCCAACTCTATCGGCGCCCCCAGCCCCTCTACCAGCTCCTCTTGAACCCTTGGGAAACATAGCCTGTTCATGAAGCTCTCCATCCCCCCTCTCCCCATCGGAGGTTCTGACCGGTACAGTTCCTCGTAGAAGTCCCTAAAGACCCCATTTACTTCTGTCCCCTTCTGCACTACATTCCCACCCCTATCCGTCACTCCACCAATTTCCCTAGCCGCGTCTCGCCTGCGGAGCTGATGCGCCAACATCCTGCTCGCCTTCTCCCCATACTCATATACCGCGCCCTGCGACCTCCTCCACTGTGTCTCCGCCTTGCTGGTGGTCAACAAGTCAAATTTGGCCTGCACACTACGCCGTTCCCCCAGCAACCCCTCCTCCGGTGCCTCCGCGTATCTCCTGTCCACATCCAGGAACTCCCTCACCAGTCTCTCCCTCTCCTTCCTCTCCTTCCTTTCCCTATGGGCCCGGATGGAGATCAGCTCCCCCCGGATCACTGCTTTCAGAGCCTCCCAGACCATCCCCACCCGGACCTCCCCTGTGTCGTTGGTATCCAGATACCCTTCAATACTTCCCCGGACCCTCCTACACACCACCTCATCAGCCAGCATCCCCACATCCAGGCGCCAGAGCGGGCGCTGGTCCCGCGCCTCCCCCATCTCCAGATCAACCCAGTGCGGAGCATGGTCTGAAATCGCTATGGCCGAATACTCTGCATCCTGCATCTTCGGGATCAATCCCCTGCTCAGGACGAAAAAATGTATTCGGGAATAGACCCTATGGACATGGGAGAAAAAGGGAATACACCCGCGCTCTCGGCCTCCCAAACCTCCAGGGATCCACCCCTCCCATCTGGTTCATAAACCCCCTCAGCACTTTAGCCGTCGCCGGTCTCCTACCCGTCCTTGAACTGGACCGGTCCAGTGGGGGATCCAGCACTGTGTTAAAGTCTCCCCCCATGATCAGGCCCCCGCCTCCAGGTCCGGAATGCGGCCCAACAAGCGCCTCATGAAGCCGGCATCATCCCAATTCGGGGCATATACATTAACCAGCACCAACTTCTCTCCCTGCAGCCTACCCTTCACCATAATATATCTGCCCTCCTTGTCCGACACCACCTCGGCCGCCTCGAACGCCACCCTCTTCCCCACCAGAATCGCCACCCCCCGGTTCTTCGCGTCCAATCCTGAGTGAAAAACCTGCCCCACCCACCCCTTCCTCAGACGAACCTGGTCCGCCACCTTCAAGTGGGTCTCCTGGAGCATAGCCACGTCCGCCTTCAGCCCCTTCAGATGAGAAAATACCCTAGTTCTCTTAACCGGCCCATTCAGCCCCCTCACGTTCCAGGTAATCAGCCGGATCAGAGGGCAACCTGCCCCTCTCCCCCGCCAGCTAGCCATAGCTTATCGACTGCTCGCCCCAGGCCAGCCCGCCCCGCCTGACCCGTTCCCCATGGCGATAACGCCTCTCCTCTACCCCCCCGGCCCACACCAGCTCCTTCCTGGCCATTCCAGCAGCAACCCGGTATCCCCCCACTCCCCCAGGCTAGGACCCCTCCTAGCCGCGACGCACGCTCCATGGTACTTCCGTGAGTCAGCTGACTTCTGCTGACCCGGCAGCTCCCGCCAAAACCCATCTCCTCCCGGCATGGGGTCATCCCCCTCTTGCCACACCTCCTTGGCACCGCTTCAGCGGGGGAAAGAAAACCAGTGAAGGCCACGCCCCCACCTCCAGCTCCGCCCCCCCCGCCCCGCAGCGCGGACATCCAGAGGAAAGCCCGCGCTTTCACACTGCCACACCCCACCCTTCTGACGCAGCTCCTCAAAATCCAGTTTCCCCCCAGCCCCGTACAGAAGAGAACATATAAAGCACATACCCCCAACGTTCCCCACATACCCCACACCCATACCCAACAGACAAACCCACCCGGAAACAGAGCAAAAAGAAAACCAGCATAAAAATAACACCTGTCAAAATTGAAGAACAGCAACAGCGAAAACAGCAACGGCCATAGTGTGTCCCCAGACCCTAGTTCGAGTCCAGCTTCTCCGCCTGTACAAAGGCCCACGCCTCCTCCGGGGACCCGAAGTAGTGGTGCCGGTCCTTGTATGTCACCCACAGACGCGCAGGCTGCAGCATTCCAAACCTGATCTGCTTGGCATGCAGCACCGCCTTCGTCCGGTTGAACCCAGCCCGCTGCTTTGCCACCTCCGCACCCCAGTACTGGTAGATTCGCACCACCGAATTCTCCCACTTGCTGCTCCTCTCTTTCTTGGCCCAGCGCAGCACACACTCCCGGTCACTAATTCGATGGAACCGCACCAGCACCGCCCGCGGGGGTTCATTTGCCTTAGGCCTCCTGGCCAGCACTCTGTGAGCTCCCTCAAGCTCCAGGGGCAAATGGAAGGACCCCACTCCCATCAACGAGCTCAACATCGTGGTCACGTATGACGGGAGATCCGACCCCTCCAGCCCCTCCGCCAGGCCCAGGATCCTCAAATTCTTTCGCCTCGTGTGAACGTCCAGCTCCTCCAAGCGCTCTTGCCACTTTTTGTGAAGTGCCTCGTGCAACTCCACTCTCCCCACAAGGACCACGGCCTCCTCCTCACGCTTAGCGGCCTGCTGCTGCAACTCCCGAATGGACACCTCCTGTGTCGCCTGGGTCCCAAGCAGCTTGTTTGTAGTTGCATTCAGGGAGTCCAGCAACTCAGCCTTCAGCTCCGCAAAACAGCGCAGAAGAGAGGCTTGCTGCTCCTGCGCCCACTTCCACCAGTCCTCGGGTGTTCCGCCGGCCGCCATTTTGTCTTTCTTCCCCTGCTTTTCTTGGGGAGCTGCTGCAGCTTTTTCCTTTGCCCCACTCTGGGTGAGCACCATAAATTATGGGGAATGTTCCTCTGGACACCTTCCCCCACTGGGATTCGTCGGGACAGCGTCGACTGCTGCTAGAATTCAGCTTTCATAAAGGCCCTCAAGTCAGCTTGAGACCTATAAGCTGGCCCTTCCCCCGCCTGCCTGCTTGTAGAGGCTTTTGTCTGCTGCTGCTTCCGCCCAATCTTGCACTGTTTCTGAGGGTCTGATAACCAAGAAACATACTATTCCTGGGGGAAAGTACTCCTCGAACGTTCAGCTACGGCTTTTCACCAAAATTCCAACCCGTGCCGCCCAAAAAAGAGCTCTTTTCTGTAACCTTGGGCAGGAGCTGCCTCAGTGTGGTCACTCACTCCATGCTGCACACCGGAAGTCAGATTACAACATTTGTAAGGCAAAGATTTCATTTATACCCATGGCGGGATATTCTCACCATCCAGAAACATTTAAGCAAGCTCTGTACAGTCATTGTTAATGAGGGTAGATTATGTGCCCAAGCCCTGGAATAATGTTTGCAACCATCTTGGCCTTGTGTCGAAAGTTCTACCAGTTCGCTACAGCAAACCAAAATGAACATTTTAAAGCCACGTGTTTAAATGTATTGTTTTTTATTTGTGGGAGTGAGTGCTCAACTCATAGACTAATAGGGTGACACGGTAGCACAGAGGTTAGCACTGTTACTTCACAGTGACAGGGTTCCAGGTTTGATTCCTGGCTTGGGTCACTGTCTGTGCGGAGTCTGCTCGTTTTCCTCGTGTCTGCCTGGGTTTCCACCGGGTTCCTCCTACAAAAGACGTGCTTGTTAGGTGAATTGGTCATTCTGAATTCTCCCTCAGTGTACCCGAATAGACGTGTGGCGACTAGGGGCTTTTCGCAGTCACTTCATTGCAGTGTTAATGTAAGCCTACTTGTGACAATAATAAATATTATTAGACGGTGAATCGGGATGTGGAAATCGCTACCACAAGGAATGGTTGCGGAAAGAGGATAGCTATATGTAAGGGAGTCCTAGGTGAGCAAGTGAGGGAGACAGGAATAGAAAATGATGCTGGAATGGAGCACAGACGTTGGCATGTGCCTGTTGGGCTGAAATGCCTGTGTTTGGGCTGTAATTTTATATAACACCAGTATCTATGTCATTGGAAGTGAATGACTTCATGTCAAGTTACAACTTGTTTTTTTTTGGACATGGCTTTTCAACTGGTGATGCAAATTAATTTTGCTCTTTTATAGATATGGAGGGGCTGGTTGACACAAGTGTGGCTAGGATTGTGTCAGACAAGAATCTGCCCCTGTTAGTACGACAAATGGCGCTGCATGCAAATGTAAGTACAAGGGGATGTTGTTTAATTCAGCTCTTTGTGTGCAGAACGTCAGAGGGTTATGCACGCAGGAGTGGACCACGTTGTAATTTTCACTAACGCCCGTTTAGTGTTGACTCTAATCACGATGATAGATTTCTGCCCAGGCCCAAAGTAAATGTTGTCTTGTGGCATTACAAAGAAAGTTTACAATTTAAAAAGTTGTTCTGTCTTTTTAAATGTTTGCATTGAATGCATATCACTGGCAGCCATTTGGACAAGGCTGTGTCTCTTCACACCAGTTGGTGCCAGTTTCTGTGTCTCAAGCCATTGTTCCTCTTGATGGGTGTATGTGTGTTTGGAAATGGAAGTAAAGCAGAATTGAGTGCACATTCGGCTGGAGGCTGTTGGCCTGTCATTGGTCACACCTGGTAAGGGTGGAGACAGACACGTCAACTGTTTACTTCGAGGAGCGTTGAGAAGCTTTTTTTCATTGCAGGCCCTGTTGTCACCCTTTCTTTACAAACCGTGTCCAAATGTTTTCAGACAGCATAAACACGAAGCTCAAAACTTGAATATTTTCCTGATTGTATCAGTACCATTCTCAAATCGCACTGGTACTGTTGGCATCCTCTGTGCAAATAACCTAGAAGATGTTGGTCTTTGCCTGTTATTAACATCACCAGGATCTGCAGGGGACAGGGTAGTTATTTAGTGGAGCACACAGAATGTTCATTCTTCCCAAGAATTTGGATCACTCCCAAGTCAAGACTATTCCTAGGATGCTATGCAAAGTTACACCTATCAAGCTACCAATCTGCAGGATTCGTCTGGAATATTAACTGTTATACTTGGATTTCAGATTGAAAATAAATCTTCAATTTTTACTATCAAGTTGCTAAAGTTTCTTCATGCATACAGTACAATATGATTATCATCTTTAGACGCAGATGACAGTGCAACATCTTGGCTTAATGCATAGTTTTGATATTAGTTGCATTCCAATTTCAGTGCTGTGAATAATTTGTTTTCTTCCTTGCACCAGATGGCTTCTCTTGTACACCACAACAGCGCAGTTCCTTCAGAAGCCTATGCATCCAAGTGGCTAGCTAGGTTGCGACAGATAAAACGGATTCGATCTAAGGTACAGATGCTGGCAATTTTTTGTCCCCTGCGTAAATACACACTTTTTAAAAAAAATAATTTTTATTCCGATTTCCACAAAATAACAGAAAATATTAACAATTAAGAAAAACAAAAAAAGAACAAACCCCCCACTCCCCCATTAAGTACAAAAAGAAGAAAGAGATTAACACCCGTCATAACCAAAGAACACATGTACACGCCCCTTCAACCCAACCCACCGAAACGACCCCCCTTCCCCCGAGCTGCTGCTGCTGCTGGCCTTTTTTTCCTCCCTACCGTTCTGCTAGGAAATCCAGGAAAGGCTGCCACCGCCTGAAAAACCCCTGTACTGATCCCCTCAAAGCAAATTTCACCCTCTCCAATTTGATGAACCCCACCATATCGTTGATCCAGGCCTCCACGCTTGGGGGCCTCGCATCCTTCCACTGAAGAAGAATCCTCCGCCGGGCTACTAGGGACGCAAAGGCCAGAACACCGGCCTCTTTCGCCTCCTGCACTCCCGGCTCCACTGCCACCCCAAAAATTGCGCGTCCCCAGCCTGGCTTGACCCTGGATCCTACCACCCTCGACACCGTGCTTGCTACCCCCTTCCAAAATTCCCCCAGCGCTGGGCACGCCCAAAACATATGGGCGTGGTTCGCTGGGCTCCCCGAGCACCTAGTACACCTGTCCTCGCCCCCGAAAAACCTACTCATCCTCGTCCCGGTCATATGAGCCCTATGTAGCTCCTTGAACTGTATGAGGCTAAGCATCACACATGAAGAGGAGGAGTTCACTCTTTCCAGAGCATCCGCCTACGTCCCCATCTCAATCTCCTCACCCAGCTCCTCTTCCCATTTACCCTTCAGCTCCTCCACCGAGGCCTCGTCTACCTCCTGCATCACTTGGTATATGTCCGCAATCCTCCCCCCCTCCAAACCACACCCCCGAAAGCACCCTGTCCTGGACCCCACGTGAGGGCAACAGAGGGAACCCCACCACCTGCCACCTAGCAAACGCCCTTACCTGCATATACCTAAAAATGTTCCCCGGGGGGGAGCCCGAAATTCTCCTCTAACTCACCCAGGCTCGCAAACTTCCCATTTACAAACAGGTCCCTCAACCTCCTAACACCTGCCCTGTGCCAACTCAGGATCCCGCCATCGATTCTCCCAGGGACAAACCGGTGGTTCCCCCGTATCGGGGACCCCATCGAGACTCCCACCTCCCCCCTGTGCCGTCACCATTGCCCCCAAATTTTGAGGGTAGCCGCCACCACCGGGCTCGTGGTATACCTCGTTGGAGGGAGTGGCAACGGCGCCGTTACAAGCGCCTCCAGGCTCGTGTCCACACAGGATGCCATCTCCATCCTCTTCCATGCTGCCCCTGCCCAGTCCATTACCCACTCACGCACCATCGCTGCGTTGGCAGCCCAATAGTACCCACAGAGGTTGGGCAGCGCCAGCCCCCCCCCCCTATTCCTGACCCGTTCCAGAAACACCCTTCTCACCCTCGGGGTCCCGTGCGCCCATACAAATCCCATAATACTCCTGTTGACCCTCCTAAAAAAGGCCTTCGGGATAAGGATGGGGAGACACTGGAACAGGAACAAAAACCTCGGGAGCACCGTCATCTTGACTGACTGCACCCTGCCCACCAGCGACAGCGGCAACATGTCCCATCTTTTAAACTCCTCCTCCATTTGCTGCACCAGCCTTGTAAGGTTAAGTTTGTGTAGGGCCCCCCAGCTCCTGGCCACCTGGACTCCCAGGTACCTAAAGCTCCTCTCCGCCCTTTTTAGTGGGAGCCTACCAATCCCCTCCTCCTGGTCCCCCGGGTGCACGACGAACAGCTCGCTCTTACTCAGATTGAGCTTATACCCTGAGAAGTCCCCAAAGTCTCTGAGAATCTTCATCACCTCCGGCATTCCCCCATTGGGTCCGCCACATATAGCAATAAGTCATCCGCATAAAGCGACACTTGGTGCTCCTCCCCACCCCGCACCAGGCCCCTCCAGTTCCTCGACTCCCTCAATGCCATGGCCAGGGGTTCGATCGCCAACGCAAAGAGCAAGGGGGACAAGGGACACCCCTGACTCGTCCCTCGGTATAACCGAAAGTACTCCGATCTCCTCCTATTCGTGGTCACGCTCGCCATCGGGGCCTCATATAACCTCACCCATCTGACAAACCCCCCCCCCCCCCCACCCCCAAACCCAAACCTTTCCAGCACCTCCCACAAGTACCCCCACTCAACCCTGTCAAAGGCCTTCTCCGCGTCTAGCGCCACCACTATCTCCGCTTCCCCCGCTACCGCCGGCATCATAATGACATTCAAGAGCCTCCGCATGTTGGTGTTCAGCTACCTTCCCTTCACGAACCCCGTCTGGTCCTCGTGGATGACCCACGGCACACAGTCCTCTATCCTTGTGGCCAAGATCTTCACCAACAGCTTGGCGTCTACATTTAACAGCAAGATCGGCCTCTATGATCCACACTGCAGGGGGTCCTTGTCCCGCTTAAGGATCAAGGAAATCAGCACCCGGGACATAGTCGGGGGCAAAGCCCCCCCCCCCCCCCCCCCGCCTCGTTAAAGGTCCTAACCAACAGGGGACCCAGCAGGTCTGCATACATTTTATAGAATTCGACCGGAAACCCATCCGGCCCCGGCGCCTTCCCCGACTGCATGCTCCCTATCCCTCTGACCAGCTCCTCCAGCTCAATCAGCACCCCCAGTCCCTCCACCTGCCCCTCCTCCACCTTCGGGAATCTCAGCCGGTCCAAGAAGCGCCCCATTCCCCCCCCTCCGCTGGGGGTTCAGACCAATACAATTCCCCGTAAAAGTCCCTGAAGACCCCATTGAGTCTGCCCCCCTTCGCACCACATTCCCTCCCCTATCCTTAACTCCACCTATGTCCCTGGCCGCATCCCGCTTACGGAGCTGATGCGCCAGCATCCTACTCGCCTTCTCCCCATATTCATAAACTGCTCCCTGTGCCTTCCTCCACTGAGCCTCCGCCTTTCTGGTGGTCAGTAAGTCGAACTTGGCCTGAAGACTACACCGCTCCCCCAGCAATTCCTCCTCCGGAGCCTCCGCCTATCTCCTATCCACCCTCACCAACTTCCCCACCAGCCTCTCCCTCTCTCTCTGCTCTCTCCTCTCCCTATGGGCTCGGATGGAGATCAACTCCCCTCTAATCACCGCCTTCAATGCCTCCCAGACCGTCCCCGCTCGAACCTCCCCATTATCATTGGCCTCCCGGTACCTCTTGATACATCCTCGAACCCACCTGCCCCCCACCTCATCTGCCAGCAGCCCCACCTCAAAGCGCCAGAGCGGGCGCTGGTCTCTCTCCTCTCCCAGCTCGAGGTCCACCCAGTGCGGGGCATGATCCGAAATGACTATCGCCGAATATTTGGCATCCTCCACCCTCGAAACCAGCACCCTGCTCATAATAAAAAAATCGATCCAGGAATAGGCCTTATGCACATGGGAGAAGAATGAAAACTCCCTTTCCCTCGGCCTCGCAAACCTCCATGGATCCACCCCTCCCATCTGGTCCATAAACCCCTTCAACACCTTAGCCGCCGCTGGCCTCCTACCCGTCCTGGACCTGGATTGATCCAATGGGGGATCCAGCACTGTATTGAAGTCCTCTCCCCCCCCCCCCCCCCCCGCTCCAGATCTGGAATGCGGCCCAACATGCGCCGCATAAAACCCGCATCGCCCCAGTTTGGGGCGTATACGTTCACCAGCACCACCCGCTCCCCCTGCAGCTTGCCGCTCAGTAAATACACACTCGTCTCCTTATCCAGAGATGGCTATAATGTGGGACTCACTGCTGTAGGGAGTAGTTGAGGTGAATAGCATAGATATATTTGAGTGAAAGCTAGGTAGGCATACGAGGGAGAAAGGAAACCGGGGTTTGTGCTGGTGGGATTGGATAGGCAGGGGTGGGAGGAGGAGCGTGTGGAGCATAAACAGCAGCTTAGAACAACTGGAGCCAGTCACCTTTTCTGTGGGGAAAAATTGTCTGTTAGACACGTCTTTGTGGAATCCAGTCAGGAATCGTTTGGGTGCTGCTCCAAATGGCAGAATAAACATGGGTGCAGCCGCTCTTGAGCCTTTCTTAGGCGAACGACCCTCTCTCGGACAAAACGTATACCTTTTCTCTTTCTACGCAGGTTTATGAAGACCTGCAGTATCGTCAGAATACTGGAATTTCCTTGATTCAGATACATGCTGCTGGTCAAAGTAAAGCTCACCACCATCACCATCACCACCACCACCATCAACAGCAGCAGCCCCACCTTCCTCACCACCATTATGCTTCACAGCTCTCGCAGCCGCAGCCCCAGGCAGCCGGTGCAGAAACTGGCCAGAGGAAAAGGCTAATGTCCACTGTGGACGATTTCACAGACTTTGTTTAAAACTGTGCCTCGTGTGTACACACAGGCCCTGTTGAATGTGTGCAATATGTACACCACACTGTGATGAAAGCCAAATGGTTATTTGGTTTGCGGATGTGGGTGGGTATGGATTGGGAGTGGGGGGGGGGGGGGTTTGGGGGATCATCTCTGCAAGGCTTGTGAAGAAGTAAAAGGTATATGCTGCTTTCTCCTGACTTCCCAGACGGAAGCGTCCCAGTTTGGCGACCGGCCATTTAAAGATGCAGGTAATCGAGCAGAGGCAGATGTTAATTATGAATCTTCCCATGTGCATCTCTCTGAAATTATATGATGGGTTTGATATATTGAAGCAACAACCTACTTTTCCATTTTGAGGAGGGGGCGGGGTGAGGGGGGGGGGGGGGGCCTCGGGAGGTCACAGACATCACAAAGCCGTACTCCCTCATGGGCACTGAACCGGGCTTGGTGATCAGAGCACATTTCCATGGGTTGGACAGTGAAAATAAATTGGGGTGAGGAGGGCATGGCCAGGGCAGAAGACTGGTATTCAGTTCCATTCTGATCCTGTAAAAACTAATGTTGTGCAATTACCTTGTAAAGGAATGAATGTTGTTGTTCTCCACACAATTGGAACACAATTGTCAGTGTATGATTTAATTAAGACTCCACTAAAAGTGAATAAATCGCATTTGAAAACGGTGCTTTGAGTTAATGCAGTCTGTTCTTTGCTGCTGTGTGTTTCCAGTACTTTGCACCACTTTTAGAGATGGCAAAACATTTGTGGTATTTTTGGTGTTGAACTATTGACAATCGCCTTTGCCTCACACTATGCACTGCCTGTTTTCCCATTCTAAGCAGCTATTTTAATCTTTTTTTGATTTGCTCGAGGATCTGGGCTTTGCTAGCTGGGCCAGCATTTATTGCCCATCCCTAGTTGCTCCCTTGAACTGAGTGGCTTGTTGGGCCATTTCAAAGGGCCTTTTAAGAGTCAACCACATTGCTGTGAGCCTGGAGTCACGTGTAGGCCAGGCCAGGTAAAGACGGTATATTTCCTTCCCTAAAGGACATTAGCGAACCAGATGGGCTTTTACAACAATCGCCAAAGTTTTCATTAAACTTTTAATTCCAGGTTTTTATTGAATTCAAACTTCACTATCTGCCATCGTGGGATTCGAACCCAGGTCTCCAGAGAATTACCCTGGATTTCTGGATTATTAGTCCAGTGACAATATCACTGTGCCACTACCTCCCCATGTACATACCAAAGCACTACACAACCAATTAACTATTTTTGATTTGTAAATACTGTTGTAATGTTGGGTACATCAGCAACTACTTTGCTGAGAAAGGTCCAAACGGAGCGATGCCGGTTGTAAAGAGAATGAGCGATGAGGAAAAATTGTGTACATTTGATGCCAACGCTCTAGTGAAACAATTGAAGATAGTGAGATAGGGAGATCTCATTGAGGTGCACATTAACAATTAACTACAGTTTTAAGGTTGCACAAATCCAATCAGATGTTGGAAAACTGAAAAGGAAACAAAATGCTGGAAATACTGGCAGCATCTGTGGAGAGAGAAACAGATTTAACATTTCAGGATCTTTAATCAGAATTGGGAAAGACTACAGGTTAATGCAGAATATCCTTTTAACGTGTGCATAAATTAAAATGTTTAAAAATCCTGCCTGAAAGAGACAGGTGCAACAACTCTGGGGGGGGGGGGGGGGGGGGGGATAAAAAGCTAATACTTTTCTTATTTCAAGATGTATATAGTATCAGTATAGCATTTAGATGTTTGAGAGGTGAAGTTATGCTGTGTTTTCTATTAATTAAAAGAAACATTCAAATCCCGATACACCAACAATGAACTTATTTGATCAGTCAAACCTTTTATTTGACGTTGTCCTTCAGTGCATCATAGATGTTTCTGGCATATTACAATTATTTACACATTTGGTTTAGTCCTAAAATAATACTGTCTACTGATGGTTCAACAAAAATGTATTATCAAACTTCCTCGAGACGATGGCAACTTTCTAAAGCGATAAAGTTGATAAATCAGCTTTGGAGTTCTAATTCCAGGGTCTTAAGCTATTGCATGTCCTACATCTTTAAACATTAGATGCTCATGAAAGAATCTTTTACACCAGAATGTTAACCAAATGCAAAGCGATGCCTCTAAGTCCATGGTTATCTCGGAAATTCTGCAAGGACATTTACACCAGTGAAGAAATTAATCTACTCATTACAGTTCATCTGGTGTTTGCTATTATGGTGGAGCGCACCCCCTTCTCTGGTCAGAAAACACGATGCTCAATGACATGTGGCTGGTAACTATCTTTTCACCAAGAGCTGACATTGCAACAAACACTCCTCGCGAAAAGCTTCCCATTTCTTTTGGATATAGATACCCCGATGAATTGATGCATCAACTTAAGTCTTCCATTATTTCTCTCTTCTGACTGGGTGAACAGGGGATCTCAAATATTCAAATAACTAAATGAGTAACATAATTGAGGTGGCTTTGACACTTGAGTTTGTTCCCTGTTAAATCAGCATTTGGCACTTGAGCACATTATACGCAATGTTATAAACAAAATCAGGACCTTTTTAATCGTTAAAGCTCTTATCAGATCCAGGTATCAGAAATGGGATCAAGAGGCGTCCTTAAAAGAATATCTTCCACACCAACATGCCTATGAAAAACCTTGGGTTTTGAATGCACAGCTAGCCTAAGATCAATTGTGAGATCAGGTGTTAATGCCTATTGTTAGTTTGGATCTAGTAGTATGTCTCCTTTGTGGGGACCATGAATTGAATTCAGCTTGAATTTGAATTGCTTTTTGGAGCAAACAAGCAGATGGGTTCCGGAGCTTGCCCTGTCCACTCTGCACATTGGCTTTGTAACTGAGAAAGGAATAAAACAAAGAAAAAAAAAACTTGACTAGCCTATTCCACGCTCGAACAAAATCCAATGACTACCTCGAGCATTTCAATTTAAAAAACAAAAATGGCTCTTGTTTCAACTAATTTCTGGCAATATTGTGAAGACAGGACTGGAGCTGTTAGTGAGGGGAACAAAATGTGAGAGACTGACGAAAACCTTGGTTTTCTTTTGCCTTTGGTTTCTCTTTGCAGCCAACGTTTCGGTGTCAGGTGCACTACTTCGACCGAGTGCTTTTCAAAGGATTCGAAAAGTCAACAGAAATAATCAAGGGGCTTAAAGTTAACCTTTGTCCCATCTGATTTTTCTTCTGAAGTTAGCTAGTAATAAGGTGTACCTTTATGGGTTATCAAAACTCGCGGTAAGGCACAACAGAGAGAGAGACTAGGGACAAAGATGCGAAAAGAATAATTCTGTAGAAGATGATGGTGGACTCATTCATTGAACATTCAATTATTAGATAGTGACGAATGTGTATCTTAACTCTAAATTCAATCAAATGCTTTCCCACAGTGAGGGCTAAGGTAGTTTAGCACATTCATAGGACGTATCCTATCCACTAATGAGGTGTTAATCAGTTTCACACTGTTGTGCCTCGACTAAAGTAGCAAACACAGCAATGTCATACCATAAGCATCATGTATGTTTGCATCACAAACAGTCATTTCTACATTGTAACCTCTTTGTTGAATGCAGGATCAAGTATCATATTCTAATCTCTTAGTTCACAAATCATAATGTTTACTGCAACAATACCTCCAAGGTGATGAGCAATTTTTACTGTCCAGCATTCTCTTATAATAGTAAGTTAACTCGCTACTAGATTCGGCTATGGGTATAGGTATGTAAATATGTTTGGGATTTATGTGCAATTTATAATATTTAGTCTGTTTCCTAGGTGCAGTGCTGGGACAGTGTTATTTTAATTAAAAGTTCTATTTACAGATCAAAGTCAACACATTGCCATTTTACATTCTGTCGCAGAAATTATCTAGTGAAACTCGAGCAAAAATACTGACTTGTAAAATTACTTGTGTGCTCTGACTTTCTTCGATGATCAACTGAAGGTAACTCAAAGTTAAGTGATTAAAACAGCATATTTTTTTAAATAAGTGCACCTTTTAGTGCATGGCTACAAAAGCAAATTTGTACAATCTCTCCTCCTGAGCTGTCCTCAAATTAAAGTGCTTGTTAATACATAGAAAGTAAACTATTTTCTTTTTTGAAACATCCATCCTTTTTAAGGCGCCTCTGGCGAATAACATGACTTGTGGTGCTCCCTGCGATGCTCCTAGATCAGGGCTTCCCAAACTCTCAAGGGGTGGGGGACCTAGAGAATGTTGCCGGCTATTCTCTGGTGGGCAGTGCCCACTTAATTTTGTCCTGGATTCAAATGGCAATGTTTTCCGCCTCGGTCTTTACAAAACCTTTTGGTAAAACCAAAGCCCATTTATCAGGGAAGCTTGTTGGACTCTGGCAGACTTTGGGTTGTCATTTTTTTAAAGATAGCAATGCCATTTGTTGAATTCCCTCCTGCTTTTGAAAGAAAACTGTAGTCAATTTGCATAGCTACAGATTATGAGCAAGGGCGAGGGATCAATTGGTAGTTCTTCCAAAGTGTTGGCACAGGCAGGAGAGGCTGAAAGTCCTCCTGTGCTGTGTGATACTAACAACTACTCTGTATTCGAATATGTTTGATCATCTGAACTTGTGTGACGCCACTTCTTGTCTGAAATCTTAGACTTTCTTTGAGGTGGCTGAGGCCCTTTCCCTCGGAGGATTTGCATTGTATAGTCTTCAGCTAATGGGATGTTCCCAAGCTGCTGGCCATCCTGAATGCCACTTGTATTAATTGTCCTTGCGTCACCTCGCGAGGTCCATGGGGATGAATGGCGATCGTCACCCCGTCGTCTCCTGCTGACTCTGATCTGGCTATATGCTGCAAATAGCTCTTCAGCCTTTTTGTTAATCTTCCTCTGTTGCATTCTGTCCTGGGCATGCCTCAGTTTGCACTCAATCTGATAGACGTCCTCTGTCACCAAGTTTACCCTGTCGAACTGTTCGAGCAGGGTTTCGAACAGCGGAACTAGGCGGTGGATATTTGTCTCAGCTTGTGTCAATTTGTTTGGGCTGACGAGAGGTAAAGTATCCATTGGAATGGAAACGCTGGAGGTGGAGGATGAGGAAATATCAGAGATGGTGCTGGCGGTGTGGAGACATGTTGATTTGGAGTCTGCAGAAGACCGGGATGGTAAGGAAACCATTCCTTCAAATTTGACTTTGTGGCGGAACTGGAAAAATGAAAAATGAAACTAATTGATGGGTTACACATCAAAGGAAAATAAAGAAAATCCTCAATAGCCTACTCCAGGGACTTGAATTTAATACCCAGTGCAGTACAGAGGGAGTTCTGTCTGATTCACTTTTTTGAGTAAAGTATTAAACCACAGCTGGGTTTACCCTCTGAGACGGTCGAAAAGATCCTTTGGTCCTGTATCAATGAAAGGGGGTGGGTTCCCCTAAAGACCTTCCCGATATGGAGTTCTCAACCAACGTCACTAAAACATATTTTATCGAACCGTTACTGCATTACTGTTATGACAGCTTGCTGTGCACAAAGGGCCTCCTACCTTTCTTCAATTACAACTATGACTGTACTTCAAACCATACCAGTTGTAACAGTGTTATACAAATAGGTATAAAACCCCCTCGGTGTGAACATCCCGATTATCTCATGCTCTTCCTGCCGATATCATTCTGTGATAATTGTCTTAACAAAACAGCTGTAAACCATCCCAAGTAGCCTACAGATGGTGCAGTTGAGGCAGAATAAAAAGCATATTGCAATATATTTGCAGCAGAGAGAAGCCTTCTCTACCCATAAGCATATTGCCAGTGCAGAAAGTGGAATAAAAACCAAAGGTGGAATTCTACCATTTTGAGACTGCAGTATGGTGACAGGCCTCTTCGGCAGCACCTGTCCCATTGACCAGAAAGGTGGCACCCCATGCCCGATTCAGCACTTAGAACCTCAATAATGGTGAGTTCCTCTCCGACTCTCCTGGTGGGCTGACAGCTCATTCGACCGCCTGCCCTCTGCTGATGGGTTTGAAGGTCGAGGTGCCATATCTCTCTCTCTCTCTCTCCCTCCAGCCCACCTGTCTTCACCAGACCTTGTAGGATGTCAGCAACCCAGAGAGGAAGGACCAGCGACTTCAAGAAGAAGTCTATTCCTCGATACAACCATCGTCCCCCTGAGTTTATCACCTGTGAGGTGCCCATGTCTCACTTGGACATCTACCCACAGCCTCTGGAGCGGAATCCACAAAATATCAGCCATGATCTTATTGAATGGCGGAGCAGGTTTGAGGGGCCGGATAGCCTACTCCTGCTCCTAGTTCTTATTCTCCTGGAACAGCAGGAGGCTGGGGTTGAGTATCTCTCACCAGCTGTCCACACATTGACATTGGCAGGAACTGTGGACTGACCAGAAGGGTGGGGAGAGCAGAATCACTTCCTTGGGACGGTTACAGGTTACATAGCTTTCACGTATGAATTCACTGTGTTGTAAAAGTTTGCTTAAAGCCAAGAGAAGTTCCACAGATGCTGCTGCTAATCTTTTGAGACATTCCACAGCAGCCAGTTGTGGGAGCAACGAGTTCTTGCAATGGGACGCAAGATGGTTCTGTGCCAGTCTGGGGAAGGGGGGGGGGGGGGGGGGAAACGGGGACGGATGGACTTTTGCCTCCCTCTCTCACCCTCCTCCCTTCTCAATTCACTGCGATTTCTCCCAAGGTGTGGTTTCACAAATGCCACTTGCCTGATGATCCCACGCTCAAGTGTCCATTTTGTGAGTGTCCCATGCATTTTGAAGACGGAAGGCATCACACCCGACCTACCTCAATCTACCTTTCAGAGGGGCACTGGAAAGCACTGTGGTATTGGATTGCCTTCCCTCCAGGAAAATCCTGGATCAATTGGTAGGACATTACGGTAAGCAACCCGAGAGAAATTGGGGCATTAAATACAGGGTTCGATTTCATTTTCTTTTGAACACTTTGTGCAATAAAAAAATACTGAGTGTGCAGAAAACTGGCGGTCTTGATTGACCATCAAGAATCGGCCAAAGAGGGGAAAGTAGGCTGTTCAGTTTCTAAGTGGATGGAGAAGGGGGGGTGCCATAGTGATAGCCATGTCGGGTGATCAATAGTAGGAGTGCGAATGGCTGTTGCCAACTACATGTCATGTGATAAAATCTCCAAGTTGGCTACCCAGGGAATCTTTTGGCAAAGGCAACTTGCTGGAAGTAGCAGTGACCCGACAAAATGAGATGTTCTATAACCCTATCTTCTGTCAGACAGAGGTTAAAACACCAGATACTTACTTCTTTTGCTTTGCTTATACCGATCCACATCTTCAACCTTTTGACAAATAGCTCCACCAGCTCATAATCTTGTGGTTCAATCGCAGGCCTGTACATCTCCAACTTCATTGCCCTGTAATTTTGAATTAGTACCACAGTAAACAGCCGCAGTACAATCCATATCTCAATGATGATGTAACTGATGTAGTAGATGTAGCAGAAGCTTGGGTTCGTGAAGAGGCACTGCTTGAAACAAATTCCTTTTTCAATCACAGCAAACAGGGAGAGAATGCTGCCTCCGAACGTCTTGAAGTCGTCAAGGTTCGCAGAAAAAACCTGTAACGGAAAGTCAAATGTTCAGACATCATTCTGCCTGTTCCTGGCAACATTAGCGACCCGTGAAACAATTGTTCCTGTTTACTTGGCTGGCACTAGTGCAGTAGTGAGGGAGTGCTGCATTGAAGTGCCGTCTTTTGAATGAGTCCTGGTGTCGCTCCTGCCCCTCACAGATCCCTCGGCCTTTCATTATGTGAATGATTAACATTATTGCAATCCCAGACCAGATTCCAACAGAGACTAGGATACGGGACCGCAACCCCAATATTTTAGATTATTTGTAAGACTGTGCGGAAAGAGTGATTCGCTCTAGGGGTGATTGCATGAAGAAATAGGGCTTTAATATTTTTAAAACAAAACTTTTTTAATGACCATAATATTCTTTAATTCTTTAACCCAAAAAGAACAGCTTACAATTACCCCTTAACCACTACTACTCAATTTGAAAAAAACTGAAAATCGCTTATTGTCACGAGTAGGCTTCAATGAAGTTACTGTGAAAAGCCCCTAGTCACCACATTCCGGCGCCTGTTCGGGGAGGCTGTTACGGGAACAAGAAAAGTAACATACAGCTCAATATATCTTAAAAATCAGCATGGCATAGAGTAATACTTGCTTTATAAAACAGGTTTGGCTCCTGTTAGAATCCCTTCAGCCTCTGACTGAATATCTTCAAAGAGCTGGTTCACCTGGCATGTTTCCGCTTCTTCCTTGTCCCTAGACAAGACTGATCTGCTTTAGATATTGTAACCCTTTTATAACTATGCTACTGTGATGGAATTGTAGACTAAGTGTCAGACAGATCAGAATTCTCTCTCCAAAACTTGACCCCCTGCTCTACCCAGCGATGACATAATTCCCCCAAGCTGAAAAACAAATTAACTTTGCAGATTGAAAGTACATTAGTTCCCCAGGGACTTCCCCCAGCCAAACCACAGTGCATAGCCGAGGCTGAAAACTACATTCCTTTCCTCAATTTCATCTTCTGGTACCTAGAAACTCCCGGGCCTTTACAAAACAAAACTCCTTTTTAAAAACATGACCAGTGCAGTCAAACACACTATAACCCCAAGCTTTTAACCCTTAAATTGTCCCAATATTTAGAAGCCAATATTCCTAAAATCCTCCACTCGTCATAACATGTGTATATAGACTCCCTCTGACTGTGAACGCAATCGCTACATTTGAATTGCTGACCAAATTTTACAGGATAAGAACAATGTTCATCTACATGATGCCTTTAGCATAATAAAACATCAAGATGTTTAAAGGGAACCTGTCTACCAAATTTGGCACCGAGTAACATGAAGAGGTATTGGAGCAAATGCTTGGCCAAAGGTATGGGCACTAAGTAGTAACTTAAAAGAACTGAGTGTGTGGATGGAATGCCAGAGCTTTAGGGCCTTGGCAGCGGTAGGGACAGCTGACAATCATAGCAAGTAACACATTTATATGTGTACCTTACCTCCAGAGTGAAGTACATACCAAATAACCAATCTGTGTGTAGGCAAGAACAAGACCTACTGATGTTGCACCAATCGCCATCAGCTCCTTTGCAGAATTGTACAAGGTCTTCCCGAAGATAGACCACCTCCTGATAAAGCGCAATTGTCGGGCAGCCTAATTTCCCACACAAACCAGCAAAAAATATTGAATGAATTATCCAATTTTATCTGTTCATAACGTTTTATAAACATTTTGAAAGAGAGCTGAAACAGAGACAGGAGTTAGAGGAAGCCGCTCAGCTTCTGGGCACATTCAGTTATTCAATTAGATTGCAATTGATTCAGATCTTCATTCCATTGACCCACTTTGCTTCCATATCCCTTAACACTCTTGCTGAACAAAAATCTATGGATCATGGTTTTGACACTTTCCAACTAACGCTCAGTCTCAACATTTTTTTTAGGGGGGGGGGGGGGGGGTTAGTTCCAAATTTTCACTCCCCTTTGTGTTGGAAAAAGTGCTTCCTGACATCATTCTGGAATGCCCTAGTTCTTTAATGGTTATCCTATTACAATCTTGGATGAGTCCCTGACAGTGGCTAGGATACTAGACAGAAACCCTAATATTTTATTGTAATTTAGTGAGGAAAGAATACCTCGCTCCAGGAGTGATGGAGTGATTTCATGCAAAAATAAGGATACGGTATATTTGAAACAAACCTTATTACTAACACAATATTAAAATATCTTTAACATCGCACAAGAAAATGGCTTGCAATCACCCCTTAAACTGTGCTAATCAATAGAGTGAGACAAATACTCTTAACTGCTATCTTTACTTCCATTCAAACCACGGTACCCATCTCATATCTCAATCCACTTTCAAATATAGTTGGCAGACCCAGGCATTCTTGCTTAAGAGATGTTCTTTGAAACTATGTTAAGAGGTGGACCTGAATCTTGTCAGAACAATGTAGAATCTCTAGCTGAAGTCTTCAGAAACTGTCTTCATAGTTTGACTTTCATATCCAGAACTGCACTGCCTGCTTTTCTGCAAAAATGCCTGAGTACTCTAGCCCCTCCCATTAGTTACATCATCTTACCAACTGAACACAATGTATCAAATTAACTACTGTACAGGAAACCCTTCTTAATCCAAACAAAAATCCATTAGTCCAAGCTTTATCCAATTTTATTTGCGTCACGGTGGCACAGTGGTTAGCATTGCTGCCTCACAGTGCCAGGGACCCTGATTCAATTCCAGCTTCAAGTGACTGAAGGTGTGGAGTTTGCCCTCTCTCTTTCTCTCTGTCTTTATGGGTTTCCTCCAGGTGCTCTGGTTTCCCCCCACAGTCCAAAGATGTGCAGGTTAGGTGGATAAGTCATTCTAAATTGCCCCTTAATGTCCAGGGATGGATGCGCAGGTTAGGTTAAGGGATTATTGGGATAGGGTGGGGAAATACGCTCGGGTTGAGTTCTTTGTCAGAGGGTCGGTGCAGGCTCCATGGGCTGAATGGCTTCCTGCACTGTAGGGATTCTATGATTCTTTTACGATGCTTTAATTGCACCTCTTCCAAACACATAGTTGCCTTTTAATTTAGGACTTTTTAAAAACACCTGACCACAGCAGTCACACACACTAACCCAGGCGCTTAACCCTTACTACACCAAATACATATCTGAAATTCCTACATTCATCACAAGGCCCTCTAGTTGTGGCTCTTCCACCAGAGCATCAGGTAAATGGAATAGCGGGACATGGACTAAACCAGTGAAAGGAAACCTTTGAAAGATGATCTTTGCACAAAGTTAGCAATACTTCTGATCTTGAATGCGCCAACTGAAAGGGTGACTGAACAGAATCAATCGTAACTTTCAAAAGGCAATTGGACATATAGCTGAAGGAAAAGAAGGATTGGTTGTGGGGAATTGCCGGGGAACTAATTGGATAGTTCTGCCAAGCAGCTAGCACAGGCATGATGGGCTGAAGGCCCCCACTTCTGTGCTGTGCCATACTATGATACTTGGAGTGGCCTTCCGGGCAAGCTTGTAGTGATGAAAATTTAAATATTGCGATATTGGGGGAACGGTAGGTGGGGCTATAAGTTAGATCCTAGGATGGATGGTGTAAGGGGAGCTTCCTTCCTCTAGTCTCAAATGGTACTTTGAGAATTCCATGTGCCCAAGCTCACATGTGCCCGGGGTGCAGGAGCTAAAAAAGAGCCCACTTTGTGTTGTACCAGCGAGTTGGATTGTGAAGCTGAGGGTGCTTCGTGTTTGCAACTTTTATGAATGAGCATTAGTTGAAGGCCAAAATTTCTTGGGATCATACCTTAACAGTCAGCAGGAACAGGAGGGCAGCAACCACACAGGTGAATAGATAGCTCAGGTATGCCAGCTGGTAGAAGTTGGTGAAGCAGTCCGGATTGGCAACGTACATTGCCCACTGCCTGTCGCCAATTCTAGCACGCTTCACATGCAGGGCTACACCGCAGATACTGAGAGTGATGATGCACCACTGCAGGTAGTTCCAGAACTGAAGGAAGTAAGCCTTGCCCTCGTGACTGACCAAGACCAATTCGGCAATTGTGAAGTACAGAACAAAGAATGCGAGGAAAATCTGCAAGAGAAGCACACAGTGAAACATTTCTGCAGTTAATAGTCAAAGGACTGAGAGACTAGCAGCTTAGCTTTCAGGTTATGCCTACAGGCTGAATGTCAACTTCACTGTTTAACACTTCCAAGATGAACAGTCGTTCAGAACACATTACATCCAATGAGGAAGGTTTCAGTGTTAAAAGCACTTTAAAGAAGTAACAGTGACAGCAAAGTACTTAACAGTGGCGATTGAAATGTTTGCGACTCCACATCGACACAAGAATGACTGTATTATAACCACTTTTTCAATCTTGGTAACAATACTGCAGCAGCCTATCTGACTTATACTATAGAAGATGGGCCAAGAGACACTTGTAGAAATTAGTTTACACAACTCCAGAAACTTGGGGCTGGATTCTCCGGTCCCCCAGCCACGTGTTTGTTGGGGGCGGGGGGTTTGCTGGTAGTGGGATTCCCTGTTCCTGCCACTTATTATTATTGTCCATGGGATTTCCCATTAAAGCCACCCCATGCACACTGCCGGTGGGAATAGAGAATCCCAAACATCTGGAGGTTTCCAGCATTAGAAGACTGCCTTGTCGCGAGTGGCGCAGCGGTTACCACTGCTGCCTCATGGTGGCGAGGACTCGTGTCCGATCCTGCCCCCGGGTCACTGTCCATATAGAGTTTGCCCATTCTCCCCACGTCCGCGTGGGTCTCACTCCCACAACCCAAAGTCGTGTAGGGTAGGGCTGGTGGATTGACCATGCTAAATTGCCCCTTAATTGGAACAAAAATGAATTGGGTATTTTAAATGAAAAAAAAGAAAACTGCCTTGTCGGTTAGTCTGCAGGGAAAGTATTTACCGTTCCTCTTCAACCTGAATTGCAACAGGACAATTCAACACCACATGACGCGGCTCTTGCAGACAGGAAAGACTTACCATCATGACGAGCAGAAAATCCACTCCGGTACTCAGTCGCAGCAGTGAAAATGGTTTAACATCAATGGTGGTGTATGATCCTCCCGTGAAAGGGAACTCTACGAGAAGGGTGACGACACTGTACAAATCCACGTTTTGGAAATATTGGGTAAACTCGATGAAGATGACCCTGGTCCTAGCAATACAAAATAACAAATCTGTTTGAAACGTACACGTAGCTTCTCTTTATATTTTCTTTCTATTGACCTCATGGAATGCAATTTACAAGATATTGTCGCTGTGAAAAGTAGCCGCAATTTTGAACCCTTTCAATTTTCTCTTGTCTCTGCTGGACAAGGGTCAACATATGTTGGTGACCTCAGCCAGGTTCCGCCTCAGTGAGCCTCAAACGTAAGCTTCAACAAACCAAGTGAGGTCTCCCCAACATGCTTTCCAGCAGGTTCACTACCCAGCGATCAGGAATCATGGCTGACATTCTTTCCAACCTAACTGTAGTGCGCTAAGCCAGCAGTCTCACTCCTGTGGCTTCCTGAGCTCAAAGCTCAATAGATCAGGTATTATGGTGCCATCCATGGCTTAGTGGGAAGCACTCTCATCACAGGAGTGTGAAGGGGTGTGAGTCTAGGTCCCACTTCAGGAACCTGGCCACATAATCAAGGCTGACATTTCAGTGCACTGTCTGTCAGATGAGAAGTTAAAATAATTCCCTCTCGGGTAGGTGAAAAACATTCTCATGATACTAAGTGACGAGGAGCAGAGGAATTTTCTCCCAAAGTCCTGGCCAATATTTATCCCTCACCATCATTTCCTAACGTTGGATAAAATACACTGAAATTTCTATTAGACTTACCTGTTGGCATCACAAGGAGGTGTTTGTGACGATGTTTACACGCAGTTTCCAGTGGAACGTATGAATTTGAATACATTATATACAAATCAATTTTGTGGCACATGATTGGAAATAATTATTAGACGTCCATTTAGTTGTTGGAACATTTACCTCTGAGTTGGAAGCAAGTAGGCCCAAATCCCACTCTAAGAAATGTGCACATATTAAAGCAGCAGAGTCTGTTTCAAAGGGACAATAAACGGAGCTCCCCATCCACTGTTTGAGGGACACGAAAGATCCCATGGTACTATTTAAAGGTACGCAAGAGAGCTCTGCTCACGCCTTGGCAAGCCATCATCACCAGTGACAGGTAATCTCATCTTGCTTCTGGGATCTTGCTCTGCAGAACCATTTACAGAACACACAGCTCAGACGTTGAGATGTTCCGGGGATATAACAATGTGTTTTCTAACTGACTAATAATGAAAGGTTTGACTCTTGGTGCTGCTGTCGGCACAGACACATATGCAGAATTGGGAATATGTTTTGGTTAAAGTGAATCTGATTCTGAACTAGCTTAACCCACACAGTGTTGTTTAAATCATAAAGACTCAGCATCAGAACTGCCAAACATTCAGAATGGGCTTTTATTTCTCAGTAACATTCAGGGTAATGAAACTTACTTTCTGTCCAGCCAATTTCTTTCCTGTAAATTCCACAGCGTGTAATTACTCTGTTCCCACGTCCTGCCAAGTTGCTGTACATATCCACCGCTGTCACACACAGCATTCTGGCCCCAGTACCACACCCTCAGAAGAGAAAAAGACCCATAAATTGTAATAGGCACAGAAATGCTTCAATATGCCAGCATCTTTAACCATCCCTGTTCAGGGACTCATTCCCAATTGACCCACAATGCATATCAGTACAGTCACTATCAGAAACACCCCCCCCCCCCCCAATCTTTGACATCTAACCCAGGTAGTCATTCCACATGTGCCATTGCATGCAATAATGGCAAGCAGGCTCCTTGAGTGGGTCAAGCATCATGGCCAAGTCTGTTCACGTTCTCACCTGGCATGTTACACGTGTGGCCTTCCCTCCTCCCCACCTCTCCCCTGCCACAGCCAATTGTAGAAACCAAACTCCTCAGCTGAGCAAATTCACCATAGACTGGGAGTCAAATCGAGGACCTGCTGTTTGTTTTGTTCAGGGCTACACTCGCACAGTGCCTGTACTCCTAGATTTCTGAATGGAAATATCCTGCCAAACAAAAGCTACTCCATAAAGACCTATCAGAGGGCTGTAAATTCATGGAAGGGTTTAACAGGGCAGGCATGGAGAAGATGTTTTCACATGTGGGGAAGTCCAGAACTAAAGGGCGTAAGTATAAGATACAACCAGTCCTTTAGAAACCCAATGTAGAATTGAGGAGAAATGTCACTTGCCCAAAGAATATGGAACTCGCTAAATAAGGATCTGTTAAGGAGAATAGCATTTAAGGAGTAGCTAAATAAACATGTGAGAGAAAAGAACAGAAGGATAAGAAGTAGAGGTGGGATGGGTTTGGTGTGGAGGGCAAACACGAGTAAACAGGCGAAATGGCCTGTTTTTGAATTGTAAATTCAACATATTCTGTATTGTGATAAGTTAAAGAAGAAAATAGTATGGGGGCTGATGTGACCATCAATTCACTCGAGACACGATTGGAAGTAAACTGTGGTTTTAATAGACTTACAACTGAGCCTGCCTGCGACCAGAAGGACTGAGGGCAGGCTCACACGGCTGCAGCACTTTATACTTCCGGTAGTGGGAGGAGCCGAGGGTGGAGCCCTGTACAAGCTCCTCATCTCCCCCTGTGGGCAGAGCCGCGCAACGGCTCACAGACAGAGCCCACAAGGACACAATACAATACAGTGTGAATTACATTCACCACAGGGGCAATATTAAGTTATCAATAAATATGGGATCACTATGCTCCAAATTGATTTCAATATCCCCCAGAATTGCAACAAACAGGGCTCGTATATAATTTGTGGATTATAAATTTTTGAGGAAATGTTTAGATAGTTGCAGAAATAAAAACAGAAAACTCCGGAAGTACCCAGGTTAGGTAGTGTGCATAGGGAGAGAAACAGAGTTGATGTCTCAGATTGGTGGGCCTTCGCCAGCACAGGTTTGCTGGCTGTTATTCATGTCTGCGCCTGGACTGCGAGAATGGGTGGGCTGTACCTCGGTGAGCAAGAAAATTAAGAGCCGAGACTAATTCTATTCTCATCTGATAGCCGCACAAACCTTCCAGCAGAACAGTGATGGGCAACCTAGGCTGGTGGTTGGGCCACACGAGTGGCCCTCCTTCATCTCAGTGGGCCACGAGATTTGAATGGTAATTGGCTTGCTCAATAACCATGACCCCATGAATAAGACACCAAGACAGGCTGGAGCAAAGCCTCAGGATAACGATGAGGAGGGACTTTCCGCTTCCTCAGTCCAGGCCTAGTGCCTCCACTCCTGCACTCTATACACCATTAAGAACAGATCCCTTGGGCCCACATTCTGGAACACGTTCCTTACCCTGGTAGGTCTGGTGATGAATGTGACCATACATCACTCTGATTTGTAACTGGAATCTTCCAACTCGTCTCGTAATCACTGGTATCGTGAAGGCCGTGATCCTCTAGACATTGCCTAATAATTGGGGATGGCGAAGGTTGCTGAAGACATTGATCTGGTTGGGCATGAGCAAGAAACAGGAAGGAAAATGTAATTAGCTGGGAATGTTTCATGGGAATTGGAAACATTTGTGTTACATTTAAGGTCTGGCCATGTAAATTAACTCAAAACAGAAAGTAGCCTGAGATTTGAAAAGCCCTATTGCAGTTACTGATCTGAAATGTTATATCTTACTGAGTACGGGCCTTTAAAAGGATGTTCTATTCAGTGTCAATATTGTATTGAACCAGAACCACGTTACTTCCAGGCTGGCCAGTCTACGGGATGGAGTTTGCAAGCTGGGGTGAGCTCAATTTGAAGTTGATTTCAACTTTAACAAATCCAGTTGGTTTCCTTTAACATTCGATATTACAAATCTACAAACATATAATCAGCTTAGTGTAGCGTTGGTGCGCAATTAGTAGTAGCACTCTCGTCTGGGTCATAGGTTCAAACCCCACTACAGAGACGGCAAGAGCCCAGTCTGCCTTCTCTGGTGGTTGCACCCATATGACACTATTTCTTAGCAGAGCAATCCGCACTTCCTGGCTACTGATTAATCCCTCAGCAAGATCAAGGGGAGGCGATGGTGCAGTGAAATTGGCACGAGATGGCCGATCCAGGGACTGGCGTAACACTCTGAATCCCACCATGGTGAAATTTGAATCCAATACAAGCTGGAATTAAAAGTGATGACTATGAAACCGTTGTCAATTGTTGTAAAACCCATCTGGTTCACTAATTAATGTTCTTCAGGGAAGGAAATCAGCTGTCCTTACCTGGTCTGGCCTACACGTGACCCAGCAACGTGGCAGACTCTTTCTGAAGTGGGCAGCGCGCCACTAAGTTCAAGGGCAATTAGGGATGGGCAATAAATGCTGCCCTAGCCAACGACACCACATCCAGTGAATGGTTATTCTCACATGACTGTGGGGGTTTCTGTGTGCAAACTGGCATTTCCTTCATTTTAATCGTGACTGTGGGATTCTCTGGTCCTCAGCTGCGTGTTTTTCTGCGGCACGCTGGCCGCTGGCGGCGGGATTCTCTCTTCCCGCGAGATTTTCCATTGAAGTCACCCCACACCCGCAAGGGGGAGGGGGGGGGGGCTGCCGGTGGGAAAACAGAATTCCAACGGCCAGAGAACTCCGGGCAGTATTTCTAAAAATGCTTCAGCGGGCTTTGAGCACTTTGGGGCATTGTGATCATAGAATTTACAGTGCGGAAGAAGACCATTCGGCCCATCGAGCCTGCACCAGCCCTTACAAAGAGCACCCTACTCAAGCCCATGTATCTACCCTTTCCCCGTAACCCCCACTTAACCTCTTGGACACTAAGGGCGGTTTAGCATGATATTGTGCATGGACCTTTAGAAATGCAAGTTCTTTCTTTTACCGTTGTTTACTTTTGAACGAATTTGACGTATTCGTGGACATCCCAACAGCGTCCTGCTCCTATTGTTGTACAGATATGGTAACAGAACCTCGGCCATCCATTCCCAAACCTCCCCTGATCTGAAAGAGAGTGCACTGATTTAGATGAGCTCCAACAGAGAACACGTGTGCGACATTTGAGATTGCAGCAACAAAAACCTCTTCGACCAAGTCGTAAAAAACGTAAGATACAGGCCATTCGGCCCCTTCAAGAATATTCAACCATTCAATTCATCATGGCTGATTTACCGCAAATCCACCTTCCTGCACTATCCCCTTATACTTTAATTTTATGAATCATATATCTGATATTTTGAACAGAAGTCGAACAGCACAATCAGCTAAATTGTATCCGGTTCACATTCCTAGTGACCGCACAAACCCACAAGCCATTTGTAAGCAAGAAGAACTGCAAAAAAAACCTTAATCATGTATGATTAATTGAAATGCTAATTCTACAGATTTTTGTCCCATAACTCGTGTATCTCTCAATTATGAAAACATTAAATGTGAAACTTTGATTAAAATAACGAGATGGACAGGAGGCATGCTTTTAAAATCTGACACGCACAGAAAGTCAAGTATCTTTTAGATCTGCTCTTCATGAAGTAATAACATTATGTCATGACAGAAAAGTAACCTTAATCTATTGCAAACACTCCTCTCCAGTGCTGGTGACTAAACGTAGAGTTTGAGGCCCAGTGCTATTAAGCACCCTGTGAATGCAGTAACGATGTCTGCCAGTTTATTTCCAAAATTAAAGTGTACACAGCAGTTTCCAGCAATCTTCAAACTCTTTTCCTGAGTGATAACTTGGGAGGGGGGGGGGGGGGGGGGGGGGGGGGGGGGTGGTGGATCAGCCATCCACGTTCAGCTTATTCTCTGAAATGTGTGTTAAGGGAGTGAATGGATATAAAATAGGTTCATCTTTCATTGACCCTGTAGTAATTTAGGGTTGCCAACCTCCCCAGATTGCCAGGGAGTCCCCGGGATGGGGGCTGACTGATCGCCTGGGCACTGCCCCTATTGACCTGGGGGATAAGTACATTTGTGTGCATGTTCTGTGTCTGTCAACTCTTGATTTCCATCATGTCCCATCTTGGCATTGCCCAACAACACTCAAGAAGCTGGACATCATCCAGGAAAAAGCAGTTCACTTGATTGGCACCCTTTCCACAAGCATTCACTCCCTCCACCACCGATGCACAGTGGCAGTGATGTGTACCCCACAAGATGTATCGCAGGAACTCACCCAGGCTCCTTGGGCAGTACCTTCCAGACCCGCGCCCACTACCATTCAGCAGGACAGGGACAGCAGATACACAGGAACACCACCACCTGCAAGTTCTCCTCCAAGCCACACGCCATGCTGGCTGGGAAATATATCGGCGTTCCTTTGCTACCATTGTGTCAAAATCCTCGAACTTCCTCCCTAACAGCACTGTTGGTATTCCTACGCCACATGGACTGCAGCGGTTCAAGAAGGCAGCTCACCATCACCTTCTCAATGGCAATTAGAGATGGGCAATAAATGCTGGCCTAGCCAGTGACCCCCATATCCCAAGAATGAATTAAAAGAAAAATTAATTCTCTGATTTCAGTCAGTCAGCCGTTCGTTTCTGCTGTTGGTTTGCCCCATTCTTCTGGCAGAGTCACGACGCTGATGTGATCGAATATCAACTGATCAGAGGTTGGTTGGCAGTGGAGGTCATGTGCAGGAATCTCCAGGAATGCCCCCGACCCCACCAGAGTTGGCAACCCTATTTTCAGCCCAGGCTGCCTGTCAGAAAGTCTGTGCCAGCGCCCGCTGAGAAGGCTCCTCTGTGGAATGGAATTGTCTTCGTCCAGTTCCCTAGTGGATGCAAAACCCTAACAACGCACAGTACCAGGCTTGCCAACTCTTATTGACAAATTCCTGGAGGGTTAGTCACATGACCTCTGATCAGTTGCTGATGTAGAGCAAGGGGTGTGTGCGGCATGTAACGTTTTCAATTATAAATGTCCATTTTAAATCCCAGTTGTGTCTTACCTTTTGATCTTCTGGAATTCCACCCCTTTTCTGGTCCCCAGCAAGCCTTGTGTAATTGAACCACGCAGGAGTCTGCTCTGGGCGTCTCTGAACGAGTCTCCATAATTAATCAACAGGACCACAAGCAGAAACAACATATAGATGATGAAGTTCTGAAGCACAAGAGATGGCAATTCCAGTCAGTTCTGTTTCACATTAACGCCAATACAGAGTTTTTAAAAAAATGGAGATTTGAACACAAGTGAAATCAAGGGAACAGGACGAGGCAATCGCCGAACTGGCAGTAAAATCTAAACTGGATAAGCCGACATTCTGTCAAAACAATTATCGGTGTTTGTACTTGGATTTATTCTTTTTTTCTTTTGAAACTCAATACCTTGGTTTAGAGCTTGTTGGAAAATTAATATAGTTGCGACCAAAGTCTGACTATGTAATCCACTGGCTACTTAACTCTGAGTATCCTGTAGGATTTGTAACTGCTTTCGTATCGTTCGTTCCCTCTCTCGCACTTCACTGTTAAATCAATGAAGTGAGCCAGCCAAGGGCCTTTGCTCTGAGGGCAAGAATCCTGCAAAAATTGCCCTCTGTTGTTTGTCGAGCATTTTACTTATGTCTCAGGCACAACATGCTGTTCCTCATGCCTCAGGAAGGAGTCAATAATAGCCCAGGGCACCGATTATTACTTATGCACATAAATAGATCCCTTGCTTAAAAAGGAAGCAGCCCACTAATAATGATGGAAAGAGGGATATTATTTTCCTCCACTTTGTTAGAGCCACATTCGTGCTAGTCCAGGGTGTTTCCCCTTGTGAGACAGACTAGAACTAGGGGGACATGGTTCAAAAAATAAGGGGTCCTTCATTTATGTGGAATGAGAAGAATTCTTTCCGTTGAGGGTCGTGAGTCTTTGGAACACTCTTTCCCCTGAGGGTGGTGCGGACAGGGTCATCGAATATTTCGAAGGCAGAGGTTGATAGATTCTTGACTCACAAGGGTGTCAAAGATTATTGGGGGGTAGGCAGAGGTCCCAATCAGGTCAGCCAGGATCTTATTGAATATTGGAGCAGGCAGGAGGGGTCAAATGGCCTATTGCTTCAAATTTGTATGTGTGTACGTATGGAACAGGACAGGGAGGAGTGGGGGGGACTGAGAGAGGAAGCAGTTATAGCAGGAAGTGAGGGAGAGGGAGGAACGTTACAGCAGGAAGTGAGGGAGAGGGAGGAACGTTACAGCAGGAAGTGAGGGAGAGGGAGGAACGTTACAGCAGGAAGTAAGGGAGAGGGAGGAACGTTACAGCAGGAAGTGAGGGAGAGGGAGGAAAGCTGTAGCAGGAAGTGAGGGAGAGGGAGGAAGGTTACTGCAGGAAGTGAGGGAGAGGGAGGAAGGTTACTGCAGGAAGAGAGGGAGAGAGAGGAAAGCTATAGCAGGAAGTGAGGGAGAGGGAGGGAATGCACAGCAGGAAGTGAGGGAGAAGGAAGAAAGTTACAGCAGGAAGAGAGGGAGAGAGGAAAGTTACAGCAAGACGTGAGGACAGAAGGGAAAGTTACAGCAGGAAGTGAGGAGAGGGAGGCAAGGTACAGCAGAAAGTGAGGGAGAGGGAAGAAAGTTACAGCAGGAAGTAAGGGGAGGAAAATTACAGTGGATTGTTAAGGAGTGGGGTAGGTGTACTGACGTGAAGATGGGGCGTGACAGTTCAGGTAATAATTGTGGAAGAGATGATCTGTGGTTGGTCTGGTAAATAAAAAATGAAATGAAAATCGCTTATTGTCACGAGTAGGCGTCAATGAAGTTACTGTGAAAAGCCCCTAGTCGCCACATTCCAGCGCCTGTTCAGGGAGGCTGGTACGGGAATTGAACCATGCTGCTGGCCTGCTTTAAAAGGCAGCGATTTAGCCCAGTGTGCTAAACCAGCCCCTAAATGAAAATCGCTTATTGTCACGAGTGGGCTTCAATGAAGTTACTGTGAAAAGCCCCTAGTCGCCACATTCCGGCGCCTGTTCAGGGAGGTTGGTATGGGAATTGAACCGTGCTGCTGGTCTGCTTTAAAAGCCAGTGATTTAGCCCAGTGCGCTAAACCAGCCCCTTGTGGATAAACGCAAGAGTAATTTAATTTTCCTATAGCTGGTTACAAATAAAAATCTTTTTAAAAAACTATCAGTAGATAAAATAATTGAAGTGGACAATTTTACAGTAAAAATTCAAGATTTTTTAGCTGAAGATACTCCTTAAAATCTATACGTCATTTGGTTGGGAGAAATAAAATTTCGATCAGGTTATGTACACAATTCAAAACTTTCTTACAGCGTGAGACGGTTTATTTAAATGTTTTAACCTTAAAAGAAAATAACCATTCCAGAAAATACAGATGTATTTCTGAAGAAAGTATTGCTCTCTGAATTCTTTTTAACAACTTGTGAGACCGACTTTGGATCCGGAACAATTATCCAGATAGATATTAAAATTAAATTACACGGGGTGGCGATTGATATGTGTGTATTACAAATGTGTCACCAGAGATTAATTAACATCAGTGTCACACCTATTGACAAGGACCCACGGACAATGGGAGCCAAGACTATCAATATACTTGGCTTCAGTCCTTTGATAGCTCTGTTGCTTTGACACTGATGGATCGGCTGCCTTTAACAGCTGGCCTCTGAACTGGAAAAATACTAACGTTAGCAATGATTCACTGCGAAGAAAAAAATTATTCTCACCATTTTTTGTCTCTCAAGTGTTTGTTTTGGCTACAGCAGGAAATTCAAAAAGGTTGTGTGCAAGATAGAGCAATATGCAATCCCTGGTCTGTAATCCCTGCTCAGGAAAATTACATATTTACCTCAGTGATAACAAGGGAAATGCAAATCGTTATCCTCGAGTCTAGATTATGTGAGCACGTACGTGAGTCGGGGATTAACAATTTCCTAATGAAAATGCGACTGCTGGAACTTCTGAAGTAAAAACAGGAGGTGTTGAAAATACGTCAACCTCCCAAACTGAAATATAGGCATTATGAATGAAAAAATGAAATGAAAATGGCTATTGTCACAAGCAGGCTTCAAATTAATTTACTGTGAAAAGCCCCTAGTCGCCACATTCCGGCGCCTGTTCGGGGAGGCTGGTACGGGAATTGAACTGTGCTGCTGGCCTGCCTTGGTCTGCTTTAAAAGCCAGTGATTTAGCCCTGTGCTAAACAACCCCTTACCCCTCATTATTTGACTGAGGCTTTTCAACAGAAGTCCCCTTTAATTTTATCTTTCAGAAGCTGACTGGCTTACTGTGTATTTTATCATCAAATGTGTTGTTGAATGCACTTGCAGTGTTTTGGTCGTTATCTGACCAGCGCTTCTTATGCCGAATGTACAGCGCTAGAACAAACCTATTCTACCCAATTGGCATTTGCCAGTGTTTATGTTGCAAAGGAACCTCTTCCCCTTCTACTTCATTTCAATCCTGTTCCTTCCTCCCTCATGCGTTAATCCAGTTCCTGATTAAATGCGTCCATGCGAGTCACCTCAACCACGCCATGTTTCTTTTTCCATTCATGGGATGTGGGCGTCGATGGCTGGGCGAGCATTTGTTGCCCATCCCTGTGTTCCCTTGCTCTGAGTGGCTTACTAGACTATTTGAGGGGGCAGTTAAGAGTCGACCGCATTGCTGTGGATCTGGAGTCACATTGCGGCCAGATCAGGAAAGGACGGCAGATGTCCTTCCTGAAGGACATCAGTCAAGGTCCACGTGGTAACAAGGTCCATACTCTAACCACTCTATGAGTAAAGAGGTTTCTTCTAAATTTCTATTTTATTGCTGGGTGAAGCTCTAAGTTTCCCAATTTGTACCTTGAGCATTCTGTGAAGAACCTGAACCTTCTTTGCCTCTTCCTTGGCTTGGAGAAGGCCAAATCCTTGAGGAGGCCGCACTTTGCCAATTTTTTCTGAGATCTGTTCGACTCGTGGCTTCTCGATTAAATTGTCATCTTCATCCGGATGGACGCGCTTAGCAACCAGCGCAAAGTAAAGTGCTTCAGTCAGAACCTGAATTACAAATAGAGGATCAGAAGGGGCCCTCTCATTTATAGTGGAGCATTCTCACCAAAGGCGGTAAATGTTTACATGTAGCCGGAGGGTCTAAAACTTCGGCTTTGTGTTCTGATACAAGAAGATGTGTTCAAGATCAGGCAGGCCAAACTTTGACGGCCAGGGCTGATGGAAGTTCCTTGCAGACAGCAAACAGCTTATCAGACAAATCCCTAAATTGTGTAGAATCGTAGAATGATTACAACACAGGAGGCGCTCATTCCGTCTGTCATACCTGTGCTGGGTCTCTGCAAAGATAATTTGGTGAGTCCAACTCTCCTGCCCTTTCCCCCAAGCCCTGAAAATGTTTTCACTTCAGGCGTTTGTCAGATTCTCATTATGAAGCCACAATAGAATTTGCCCCCACTCCGCTCTCAGGCAGTGCGTTCCAGATCCTAGCCACTTGCTGTGTAAAACAGTTTCCCCCTCATGTTGCTTTTGGCTTTTTGCCATTCACCTCATACTGGTGTCCTCTCGTTCTCAACCATTCTGCCAATGGCAACGTTTTCTCTCTCTATCTACTCTGTCCAGGCCGCTGGTGTTTTTGAACACTTCTTGTCAAAACTGCTCTCAACCTTCTCTAACGGAGAACAGCCCCAGCTTCTCCAATCTATTCACGTAACTGTGTGTCCTGCATCCCCGGAACCATTCTTGTGAACGTTTTCTACACTCTCTCTGAAGTCCTCACATCCTTCCTGAAGTATTGAGCTCAGAATTGGAAACAATACTGCAGTTGAGGCCAAACCGGTGTTTTTTTAGCCCACGACTTTCCTCTCCTTAACATCCATAGCCCGCAAAGTTATGGACAATACACCTGCAATTTTCCAATTTTCCAATAAACAGCCCACTGCGTGTAAGGCCTGGGACGCTGCTAAATCTACTTCATCCAAAGACGTTTAGATTTGATTCAAGATCAACTAGTTTCAGTGGTGTAGAGGTTTTTTTTAACAAGCTTCAGGTCTTCTTTGCCACGTCACAACGTGAGTAAAAGAAAATACCACATGATGAAGAAACCCCTGTCTGAGATTTCCCCGTGGGAAAAAGTCACTTGGAAGAGTCGGTGGAGCAGCCCAGGAAGCCGCGGGTTCGACTTTTAATCCAAACTGAGTTGGTTGCCGTGGATCAGGCCTGCTGGTCTGCTTCTGCTCCTATGTCCTTATGGACTATTCCAGTTAGCTCAGTGCCCCTAACACTGGTAAATGCTCTCTCACCCAGCTAATCACAAAAGGACAGAAGGATGCTATTCGGCCAATCGTGTCTACGCCTGCTCTTTGAAAAAGCGATCCAAGTCAAAATCCCCCTGCTCTTTCTTCACAACCCTGCCAAACTTTTCCCCTTCAATAGTTTGCAATGCATTCCCGATCACAATGGCTGGGCGACAAGTGTTATCCCTAGCGCTCCTGTGAAACAATTTGGGATGTTTCACCATATTAAAGGTGCTAATTTAATGCAACGTGTTGTATTAAAAATTTTCACGCAGTAAAACATTAATTAGTCGTCAGCTGGGCAATAATGAACATCTCTTACTGCCCAGCTAAACTGAATGCAGGCTGAAAGAAAATAAATGTCCAACTTTATCTAACGGGATGTTGTGGGAAAACCATACCTCAAAATTAAGTGATCTTTTGTATGCTTCAAAACACGCGTGCAATAATTCAGAGGCTGGGAGTTTCAAAGAAAAGAAAAATGAAACATACAGCACAGGAACAGGCCCTTCGGCCCGCCAAGCCAGCGCCGACCATGCTGCCCGTCTAAACTAAAATCTTCTACACTTCCGGGGTCCATATCCCTCTATTCCCATCCTATTCATGTATTTGTCAAGATGCCCCTTAAATGTCACTATCGTCCCTGCTTCCACCACCTCCTCCACCAGCGAGTTCCAGGCACCCACTACTCTCTGTGTCAAAAACTTGCCTCGTACATCTCCTCTAAACCTTGCCCCTCGCACCTTAAACTTATGCCCCCTATTAATTGACCCCTCTACCCTGGGAAAAAGTCCCTGACTATCCACCCTATCTATGCCCCTCATAATTTTGTAGATCTCTATCAGGTCGCCCCTCAACCTCTGTCATTCCAGTGAGAACAAACCGAGTTTATTCAACCTCTCCTCATATCTAATGCCCTTCATACCAGGCAACATCCGGGTAAATCTCTTCTGCACCCTCTCTGAAGCCTCCACATCCTTCTGGTAGTGTGGCGACCAGAATGAAACACTATACTCCAAGTGTGGCCTAACTAAGATTCTATACAGCTGCAACGTGACTTGCCAATTTTTATACAATGCCCTGGCCAATGAAGGCAAGCATGCCGTATGCCTTCTTGACTACCTTCTCCACCTGTGTTGCCCCTTTCAATGACCTGTGGACCTGTACACGTAGACCTCTCTGACTGTCAATACTCTTGAGGGTTCTATCATTCACTGTATATTCCCTACCTGCATTAGTCCTTCCAAAATGCATTACCTCACATTTGTCCGGATTAAACTCCATCGGCTATCTCTCCACCCATGTCTCCAAATGATCTAAATCCTGCTGTATCCTCTGACAGTCCTCATTGCTATCTGTAATTCCACCATCCTTTGTGTCATCCACAAACTTACTAATCAGACCAGTTACCTTTTTCTCCAAATCATTTATATATACTACGAACAGCAACGGTCCCAGCACTGATCCCTGCGGAACACCACTAGTCACAGCCCTCCATCAGAAAAGCACCCTTTCATTGCTACTCTCTGCCTTCTATGACCTAGCCAGTTCTGTATCCACCTTGCCAGCTCACATCTGATCCTGTGTGACGTCACCTTTTGTACCAGTCTGCCATGGGGGACCTTGTCAAAGGCCTTACTGAAGTCCATCTAGACAACATCCACTGCCCTACCTGCATCAATCATTTTTGTGACCTCCTCGAAAAACTCTATCAAGTTAGTGAGACACGACCTCCCTAGTTGGACTATCTACATATTGTTTTAAGAAGCCCTCCTGGATGCTCCTTACAAACTCCTCCCCGTCCAAGCCCCTCGCACTAAGTGAGCCCCAGTCAATATTGGGGAAGTTGGTCTCCCATCACAACAACCCTGTTGCTTTTACTCCTTTCTAAAATCTGTCTACCTATCTGCTCCTCTATCTTCAGCTGGCTGTTCGGTGGCCTGTATAAACCCCAACATTGTGACAACACCCTTCTTATTCCTGATCTCTATCCATGTAGCCTCGCTGCCCTCTGAGGTGTCCTCCCGCAGTACAGCTGTGATATTCTCCCTAACCAGTAGCGCAACTCCTCCACCCCTTTTACCTCCCCCTCTATCACGCCTGAAACATCTAAATCCTGGAACGTTTAACTGCCAATCCTGTCCTTCCCTCAACCAGGTCTCTATAATGGCAACAACATCATAGTTCCAAGTACTAATCCAAGCTCTAAGTTAATCTGCCTTACCTGTTATACTTCTTGCATTAAAACATATGCACTTCAGACTACCAGTCCCGCTGTTTTCAGCAACATCTCCTGTCTGCTCTTCCTCAGAGCCATACTGGCCCTATTACCTAGTTCTCCCTCAATTTTTTCACCTTCTGACCTATTGCTCCGGTACCCTCCCCCCCCCCCTCCTCCCCCCACCCCCAATGCTAGTTTAAAGTCACCCATGTGACACTAGCAAACCTCTCCAGTTTAGAGGTAACCCGTCCTTCTTATACAGGTCACACCCTGGAAGAGCTCCCAGTGGTCCAGATAACGGAAACCCTCCCTCCTACACCAGCTGTTTAGTCACGTGTTTAGCTGCTCTATCTTCCTATTTCTAGCCTCACTGGCATGTGGCACAGGGAGTAATCCTGAGATTACAATCCTAGAGGTCCTGTCTTTTAACTTTCTGCCGAGCTCCCTGAACTCCTGCTGCAGGGCCTCATCCCCATTCCTGCCTATGTCGTTAGTACAAATACGTACCACAACCTCTGCCTGTTTGCCCTCCCCCTTCAGGATGCCCGCTACCCGTTCTGAGACATCTTGGACATCTTGCATCAGGGAGGCAATATACCATCCTGGAGTATCTTTCACGTCCACAGAAGCGCCTATCTGTGCCCCTGACTATAGAGTCCCGTATGACTATTGTTCTTCTGCGCTTTGACCCTCCCTGCTGAACATCAGAGCCAGCCATGGTGCCACTGCTCTGGCTGCTGCTGTTTTCCCCTGATAGGCTATTCCCCCGGACAGTATCCAAAGTGGTATACCTGTTCGAGAGGGGGACAACCACAGGGGATTCCTGCGCTGACAGCCTGCCCTTTCTAGTGGTCACCCATCTCTCTGCCTGCACCTTGGGTGTGACCACATATCTATAAACTCCTATCTATAACGCTTTCCACCACCTGCATGCTCCTAAGTGCATCCAATTGCTGCTCCAACTGAACCTCTGTGAGGAGCTGCTATTGGTTACACTTGCTGCAGATGTAGTCAACCAGGAATCTGGAAGCGTCACAGATCTGCCACATCTCACATTTGGAGCACTGCACCCCACTGAGTAACATTTAAGCACGAGTTAATTAATTTGAAATAAACACTTGAATTATTGTTAGATTGAGTTACAATTAACCATATGGCCCAGCCGCAAGATTTTTACTGTAAAACTAAATGCTAAATACCCATCTCTGCCCTCAGGTTTAGTGAATCCACTATCTATTTAGTCCATTAGATTTGTTTTGCCATATTATTATTGTTTTTTTTCAAATTTAACAGATTCCCAATCAGCCAACCAGGTCACAATTTTACCCCCCCCCCCCCCCCCCCCCCCCACCCCTTCCCACAATTTGAAAAGGTAATAAAATCACTTACCTTCCCGGGATGCTCTCTGGATCTCTCCCTGCAGATTCGCAGTTACAAGCCAGAAGAAAGAAAACAAAATAGGGAAAAAGCACCTCCTCCCACTGCACCGAATTACCTCACTGCACCAAATTACCAAGTTCCAATCCCCACTCTGGCTGTCTCTCACTCGGGATGTCTCGACTTCACCCTGCGCACACTTAGTGTTTGCCTTTTATGCACAACTCAGCTAACCAAAGATGAGTCACACTACTTAGCCTCAAACAGAAGGATGCAATACAATTACAATTTACACCTTTAGCCACTGATCAGGCTTCAGGTGACTGAGATGCCCCCACTCCACCCCACTACCTTCCTTGGAGAATGACTAAATGCTCCTTTCTGCCAATTAAATCCCCAACACACTTTCGTTGAAGCTACAGTACCGATTCCAAGGATATTTCTGGCCCTGCTGACACAACCAGCCATGTTCCTAAAGGAATCCAGAAAGGTCTAGAATTCGAACTATGAAGAGTAATCATGGTCAAATCGTTCTGTGCCGGAACCTGCCTTCAGAGGTTCCAAGAGGAAGAATGAAGAGAGGACACTGAAGATTCCTGAGATGAGCCACATGAGGGCGATCCTGGATGTGAAGTTAATGCCAATCCATATTGTCACAGTGAAGCAGCCAGAGAAGAGGAGGAAACAGAGGGTGTGGGCTGTATAACTACACCAGAACGGGAAGAGGCATTTCTGTGGAGGGTCAGTGAAAGCTGTTGAAACATAAGAATGTAAAATAACATTAATGGAATCCAACCTGGGTCGGTAATTCCCTCTCAATAGTTCTTAAAGGGGACACAACACACTGAAAGTCCTCCGCAAAGTGAAAAGCCATATGGTGGCTATTACAATGGACAAAGTTATTCTCATTACAAAGTATGTACAATGCAGACATGGGTCACTTGGCACCACAGGCCCATGTTTATGTTCTGCACAAACTTTCTCCCGCCCTTCCTCCTCGAATCCTGTCAGTAAATCTTTCTATTCCTTTCTCTCAGTGCTGAGTTAGAAAGCTACAGGTTTAAACCCTGTGCTTAGTCTGATGGTGGATACAGTCCTCCGGCACTCAAAGTAAAAAGGGACCGTCTGCTGACGTGGTACATTTCAGTCAGCGGGAATACAGTACGAGAGTTCTCCTTTTGTACACTGGGTTCTGCTAATATTTAACTGGATATCTAGCGTCTATTTAAATGAATCAATGCTGCTCGCCTCAACTGCTCCTTGTAACGAGTTCCACATTCTCACCACTCTCTGGGTACAGCAGTTTCCCCTGAATTCCCTAATGCACTCATTAGCAACTATCTTATATTTATGGCCCTGGATTCTGGTCTCAACCATTTATGTTTTTGTATTTGTGTGTGAGCTACTGTATTTTCGTGGACTCAGGATAACTGGTGATTTCATTAACAGACCTTGTTTTCGTTGTGACCCAGGTGTTACCCACTATCCAGTTAAATATTAGCAGAGCCCTGCTTTCAAATGGAGAACTCTCGTCCTGTATTCCAGTGTTCTGAAATATACCGGACAGAACACAGGGTTTAAACCCCCAACTTTCTAACTCAGCAACGAGAGTCCTGCGCACTGAGTCACGACCAGCACTAGTTGAACAAACTATCCTTTCAATTCAGGGGTGAGTGGCTGGATGAGTGTCTGGAATTCCTAGAGGGGTCTCCCAATCTCCTGGATCAGTGGGGTCCCTGGAGACCTTTATGTTTTTTCTCTGGGGTATGGAAGGGAGGGATGCTGGGTGAGGGAGGGGTTCTGCAGATCTTCTGTGAGAGATATGACAGTGGACTGGAAGAACATGGTGGACTACAGTCAACTTCAGATTAATGGTATGGTAGTTTCCTCTGATGGTTAAAATGTTTTCTAAGTGCAATAAATGTAGGACACCCTCAATAAGACACAATGGCTATCCATAGCCTTACACATAGGCAATAAGATGTATTAGAACAGATAGGGAAGATAGCCAACAACACAACCTAAAATATCCCGAAAATCAGACAGCCTATTTACTGGGGGTGCAGGATGTGGAGTTGGATAATTTTACCTATTTTTCTGGTAGTAGCTGATCTTGCGATGCCATGGGAAGGTGTGATGACATGACCATCACTGGTCATGTGCAGGATCGGCGCTTCTGCTCGGGGCTGCTTGCTCTCATCAATTATCTCCGTTCTGAACAAGCAAAGACAGACTGATGTGAGCATTTTCAGTAAAGGTGAAGACAGGACATTCCCATATCAAGTCTACTTGACAAACACAGATGTCCGGTATTGTAATTACAAACCTTGGGATTGGTAGATTTTAGTCTGCCACTGTGGATATAATGCTGGCTTTACAGAAGAGCCACCTCTTATAGAGGCCAACCAAATTTTTATAAATTCTTTCACAGGATGTGGGAGTCGCTGGGCTGGGCCAGCATTTGTTGCCCTTCCCTAATTGCCCTTGAACTGAGTGGCTTGCTGGACCATTTCAGAGGGCAGTTAAGAGTCAACGAAATTGCTGTGGATCTGGAGTCACACCTAGGCCAGACCAGGTCAGGGTGGCAGATTTCCTTCCCTAAAAACATCAGTGAATCAGATCAATTTTTACGAAGATCGACAATATTCATGGTCATCATTGCTAAGACTAGGGATGAGATCGAATGGGTTCGTCGTGCCCAACTCAGTGACACAAGATCTTAAATCTCTCGCGAGATTTGCAACGCTCAGAACGCCTCGTGAGATCTAATGGGATCTCTCAAGACGTCGTGTCCTAGATCTCGCCCTTGCTGGTGAGGTCCAGATTAACATATTTAAGTGAGCCATTCAGCGCATTTAAATACGTCGGCCCCCGATTCTCCAGAGGTCCAGGAACGAACTCCCGCACATGGGAGACTTTGCCATGGCGCTGTTTAGCACTGCTCCACACAAATGGCACCTGGGAAGGGGGGAGTTCTTCCAGGCCTTTGAAGGTCCCTGGGTGGCCGGGCAGGATGGTACCCTGGCATTCAGTTGCCACCCAGGCACTGCCAGCTTGGCACCTTGGCAGTGCCACCCTGGCAGTGCTGCCCTGGCACTACCAGGTTGGCAGCAGGACCAAGATGCCTGGGTGCCAGGTTACCCATTCCAGGTATTGGGCCAGGGGGTACCCTACCCTTAAGAGGTGGGGCGAGGAGGAGCTCGAGGGCCCCCCAAAGAGGTAGGTTTGGGGGTCCGCAGGCCAGAGTGGGATATCCAAGCGGGAGGGGGTCAAAAGAGCGGGGCAACATTTAAAAATGGGGTCCCGATCTCTTCCTGCACTAACAGAAGGTGACGTAACTGCAGCCTTGATGGGGCAAGGCCAGAAAAAATGACAGTCTCGATTGATAGAGAGAAGCTACAGGCACTGAGAAAGACTCCGCGCCCAAAATGGGACTCTGTTTCTGGCGCCTTAAATCATGCCCGCAATTTTCTTTTGATTAATTGAATTTAAATTCCACCGACTGCTGTGGTGGGATGTGAAACTGTATCCCCAGAGATTTAGCCTGGGCCTCTGTGTTACTAGTACCAGTATATTACACTACATCACCCATGTTGGAAATTCATTCCTATTGATTTTAATGTCAGATTTATGTCAGGCAGCATGTTGAAAATCTACCCCATGGACTTTCCAAACTCTAGCTGTGTTTGCAGAGAGCTTTCAATGCTCAGAATATTAACTTCTCCTGGACCTGCATCTACTAGTATTTTGGAAAACAGTGGTCATTTTGTTCCTGTACAATCATTTCTGTTTGGAAGATCAGACATTCCAGCTGAGAAGATATCCTTAAGTCATTGTCATTTGGTGAGATCGGGTCATATTTTCATAACATACTCACAGGTTAGATATTAAGTGACTCTCAGCATCCAGCGAGACCCTGCCACTATCGTAGGAGGTAGACACCTCCTGGTTTCCGTCAAAGTTAATTCTTTGTATCAGGTGTTCATCTGATGGAAAAAATGTGTCAAAGTGTAGATGGAAATATATTTCTACTGCTCCAGTAGAAATGGAAGCAATGCATGTTACATAGGATTACATTATAAATTCAGCACGGAAGACGGCTATTCCGCCAAACCTGTCCGTGCCAGTGATTATGCTGTACTCGTGTCTCATGCTACCATTCCTCACCTAACTCTACTTCCTTTTCTCCCTTAAGCTTTCTTACTCTTTAGGAACATAGGAATTAGGACAGAAGTGGGCAATTCAGCCCTTCGAGCCTGCTCCACCATTCAATCAAATCATGACTGATCTCTTCCTGATGTACATCTACACTGCTCGCTTCAACTACTCCCGGTTCCACATTCTCACCACTCTCTAGGTAAAGAACTTTCTTCCGAATCCCCAACTGGATTTCTTGGTGACTATCTTAGATTGATCGAGTTCTGCTCTTCTCCACAATAGGAAATGTTCTCTCTCTATCCACTCTGTGAAAACCTTTCAGAATTCTAACGACATCTATTAGGTCACCGCTCAAACTTATCATGCCCGCAATTTTCCACTTTTCAAGAGAAGAGAGACCCAGCCAGCTCTTCCTTCTAATAGATATGTCTCTTCCATTTCTAGTATCATCCTTGTTGTCCCCTCTCCAGTGCCTCCATATCTCTTTTATAATATGGCGACCATAATTGTACGCAGTACTCCTTAATCCAACCAAGGTTCAATACAGGGTGCATCTGCTTCTGTTTTCGGGAACTGTTGACCTATTTGTATTTGCAAAATGACTACATGTGGATGTGATAAAATATTCCTGTTGTGTTACAGGCAGAGAACAGGAGGGCCAGTTCACAGTGTAGAGATGAAGCAGATTGGAGCCTCCCGTGTAATGTTCCATGGGTGTAACTAACTAATATTCAGGAATTAATAGTAAAATATACAGTAATTATCCTCGATGCTAAGATCAAGGAATAGTTGGGGTTTGTTTAGTCAGGGTTGGGAAGCGGGGTCAATGTCCAAGATCAGCCATGATTTTTACTGAATGACATAGCAGACTCAAGGGGTCGAATGGCCTAATGCTCCTATTTCTTATGTCCCTTTGTGATTCCACAATGAATCGCATGCTCCTTACTGGGAGTGATTGATCACACGATCAACCCTCATGTTTTTCTCTGGACTTTTTTTTGGGACCATTTCTCCGCAAAAGGAACGTGGAGAAAACGTTTCTTGGAATTTTATTAGATTAAAAAAAAACCAGAATCTGTCTCCTTGCAAGTTTTTTTAAAAAGGGAGGTGCCTTGAAGAAAGGCACTTAATATGATAAGCAGAGGTTGCTAAATAATAAACTAGTCATTAACCTGTCTAAATATTTAGAAACCATTGCGTTGAAATGCTTTGATCTCTGCAACCTGTAAGAGATGGTCATTATCACGTTGCTGTTTGTGGGAGTTTGCTGTGTGCAAATTGGCTGCTGTATTTCATAATAATAATCTTTATTAGTGTCACAAGTAGGCTGACATTAACACTGCAATGAAGTTACTGTGAAAATCCCCCAGTCCACATTCCGACGCCTGTTTGGTTCGGGTACACTGAGGGAGAATTCAGAATGTCCAATTCACCTAACAAGCAGGTCTTTCAGGGCTTGTGGGAGGAAACCGGAGCACCCGGAGGAAACCCACGCAGACACGGGGGGACGTGCAGGCTCCGCATGGACAGCGACCCAAGCGGGAATCGAACCTGGGTCCCTGGTACTGTGAAGCAGCCGTGCTAACCACTATGCTACCGTGCCGCCCATGTGAAAACTCTACACTCACAGTGACCCGGGGCTGAGGCAGCAGTACTAACTAACTGCACCAATTGCCTAAATTCCAACAGGGAGACTACACTTCAAAAGCACTGCTTCACTGGCTAGAAAACTCTTTGGGGGGACGTCTTGAGACTGTGAAAGGTGCCACAGATACATATAAGCCCTTTCTTTCTCTTTTACTGCCTCAAGGAGCCCTCGAGTCCCCCCTCACTACAGGTCAATTATTTTGCGGCGGTACAAATGATTACCTGAAGCCGAGAAGCATTTGGTCCTGGCTTGATCGAAACCGAGCGAGAGGGGCTCATCGTCCGAACTCAGTTGTGTCTCTATTCCGAGGTGGCGGGTTCCACGGCCTCTCCTTAGCTTTCGAATGTTACTCCCGATAATGGACTGGTCATTCAGCAAGTCGGGCCAGTTCGTCATGCTGTCGTAGACAGGCCAGCTTGGCAAGCTGTGGGTGAACAAGGAGTCTCATCAATTACATTAATTCGAGCAAAAAAAAAGAAACCACTCGAGTTGCCAACATAAACACTAGCCACCCTCCTGGGAGCTTCTTGAAAAGAAAACGCACAAGCCCAGAAATTAAGAACAATTATGACTGGAAACAATATCATTGGCCTCAGATAATCTGGGCCAAGGTGAAGGGGGAAATAAAAATTAACCTGACCGCTGTCCTGCTGCAAGATGTAGCTGCAGAGATGTCAGGATTCAACAACAACCTATATTTATCTAGTACCGTTAATGTCGCAAAACATCCCAAGAGGCTTCAATGGAGCAGCTTTAAACACTACATGACACTGAGCCACATAAAGAGCCATTAATAATCTTTATTAGTGTCACAAGTAGGCTTACATTAACACTTCAATGAAGTTACTGTGAAAAGCCCCTAGTCGCCACATTCTGGCGCCTGTCCGGGGAGGCTGGTACGGGAATCGAACCGTGCTGCTGGCCTGCTTGGTCTGCTTTAAAAGCCAGCGATTTAGCTGAGTGAGCTAAACCAGCCCCGAGTGAGCTAAACCAGCCCCTTCAGAATGTCCAATTCACCTAACAGCATGTCTTTCGGGACTTGTGGGAGGAAACCAGAGCACCTGGAGGAAACCCACGCAGACACGGGGAGAACGTGCAGACTCCGCACAGATAACGGCCCAAGCCGGGAATCGAACTCGGGTCCCTGGCACTGTGAAGCAACACTGCTAACCTCTGTGCTACGTGCCGCAGATGGGTCGATGAAGGATCTAGGATGACCTGAACTCAGCCAGCTGTCTGATAGTAGCCATGATGTGGAGATGCCGGCGTTGGCCTGGGGTGAGCACAGTAAGAAGTCTTACAACACCAGGTTAAAGTCCAACAGGTTTGATTCAAACACGAGCTTTCGGAGCGCAGCTCCTTCCTCAGGTGAATGGCGAGGTATGTTCTCCAAGGCGGTCTTCAGGACACGCGACAACGCAGAATTGCCGAGCAAAAACTTATAGCTAAGTTCCGCACGCATGAGTGCAGCCTCAACAGGGATCTTGGATTCATGTCGCATTACATCCACCCCCCACCATCAGGCCTGGACTTGCAAAATCCCACCAACTGTTCGGGCTTGAGACAATTTACACCTCTTTAACCTGTGATTATCCCTCTCCCTGGATCTGTAATGATTTGATTACCTGCAAATTGGATTGGATTGGATTTGTTTATTGTCACGTGTACCGAGGTACAGTGAAAAGTATTTTTCTGCAAGCAGCTCAACAGATCATTCAGTACATGGGAAGAAAAGGGAATTAAACAGAATTCAAGAAAATACATGAGAATACATAATAGGGCAACACAATATATACAATGTACTACATAAGCATTGGCATCGGATGAAGCAGACACGGGTGTAGTGTTAATGAGGTCAGTCCATAAGAGGGTCATTTAGGAGTCTGGTGACAGTGGGGAAGAAGCTGTTTTTGAGTCTGTTCGTCCGTGTTCTCAGACTTCTGTATCTCCTGCCCGATGGAAGAAGTTGGAAAAGTGAGTAAGCCGGGTGGGAGGGATCCTTGATTATGCTGCCCGCTTTCCCCCGGCAGCGGGAGGTGTAGATGGAATCAATGGATGGGAGGCAGGTTCGTGTGATGGACTGGGCGGTATTCACGACTCTGGACACGCGACAACGCAGAATTGCCGAGCAAAAACTTATAGCTAAGTTCCGCACGCATGAGTGCGGCCTCAACAGTGATCTTGGATTCATGTCGCATTACATCCACCCCCCACCATCTGGCCTGGACTTGCAAAATCCTACCAACTGTTCGGGCTTGAGACAATTTGAGACAAATGCCTGCATTCCAAGCATTGTCCAGCATCTCTGACTTTGTCTATATAAATGTTTCTGGAACATACCACGCCATTCACCTGAGGAAGGAGCTGCGCTCCGAAAGCTCGTGTTTGAATCAAACCTGTTGGACTTTAACCTGGTGTTGTAAGACTTCTTACTGAGCTGTCTGATAGTCACTCAGTTATTCCTCACCTGGATACCTGAACAAAGTTCCTTGGGGGAATGTGACCCCCTCCATTGTTGTGTTGCTGAATTGGTCATCTGAAAGTTTTGTAAACAGATCAGGGAGAAGATGGGACATTCCAGGTGGGAGCTGGCTCTACCAGGGTTACGATTCTAGAGCCAGGACCTCATCCAAAATGGAACTCTCCATGTGGGGGAACTGTGTCCCTGAGTCCAATGGCCACTAGCTTGGTCCTGTCCATTTCAGCAACCCTAACTTACTCGTGATAACTGCACAGAAATTAGTGGGAGCACTCACTAATTCCACTCTCCCCCACTTTTGTCCAAATAACTATGGTCAGATGTAACACCCTCTCCTGCGTCTACGTAACTAGTTTATGTAGACCTAGGATTACTTGTGGATCTCATGGCGTAGTGTGTGGTACATTTAACAACCAAACAGTTTTATCCTCGAAAGAAACGTACGAAGCTTAAGGGAGGTGAGTCTCTTCTCAACAGGAACTTGGATCTTTCTGCCAACTGATAGAAAAGCAATGACCAGAAATAACTGAGATTAATATTCAAGACACACTGACCTCTTGGCAATTATTTCGGACTTCAGCTTCTCTTTGTAATCCTAGATTAACAAAAGAAAATTAATCTTTAAAAAATACCAACTAAAAGAATACCTAGAATTACAGAAGGGAGGGAAGGGCCTTTTCAGGGGGACCTTTTAGGGCGTAGTTCAGAGGTCAGAGGTCAACTTGGCGATGGGCAAAAGCTCTTTCAGCTGTGTCGTATTTTCCAATCTCACATGAGCTGAGTAAAACCAAGCAGCCCAAGGCACCCTCCAGGCATGGCACTATAACTCCAGTTTAGAGTGAAGCCAAGTCTTGCTTGGGAATTTTCAACACCTCCCAAGCAGCAATGAGATAAATAACCAGATCGCCTGTTTGAGCAATGCTGGTTGGCGGGTAAATATTGGCCAGGACACTGCTCTTCTTCATAAATTCCGTCAGGGAATCTTATGTATCCACCTGACTGGGAAAAAGGGACCTTGGTTTAATGTCACATCTGAAAGACAATGGGGTCAATTTTCCAGTTCCGCCCACCGCGGGAATCATCACGGGCAGGACGGAGTATTTGGCGGACCATCTATAGGTGCGTTGACCTTGGGCTGGAGTTTCCGGTCTAGGGTCGGGCCTGGTCAGAAAATGCTGCCCAGTACCTCTGACGGTGCAGCACTCCCTCAGTATCACATTGGAGGTGTCAGGTTGATTTTCTGGAGTGGGATTTGAACCCTCAACCTCCTGGCTCCTCCCTTACAGGGGAGTTGACTTCACGAACAACTGTTGCACGGTGATATGAATGAAAGGTATCTTTACACCGTTTGTTAGTGGTTTTAGTGTAACACAACTGACAGACACCGAGAGAATGAGCTTGCCTTTTTGGAGCAGCTGATTAAATATCTGACAGCAATGCAAATTACAGGGTGTTGTGACTATCATGTAGTTAAATCTCCTGATTCGATCATCAGGAAACGTCTGTCAAATATTTTGCCATGAAGTATTTCATATGGCTAAATGGGTTAAATTATGAGGTCAGGTTGCATAAATGAAGATTGTATCCGATTGAGTGGAGAAGACTAAGGGGTGATCTGACTGAGGTGTTTAAGATGATTAAACAAATTGATAGGGTGGATAGAAAGAAATTATTCTCTCTGGTGGGGGAGTCCAGAAAAAAAGTAGCATAACCTTAAAATTAGAGCTAGGCCAGGATTCGTTCCCACCCAAAATGCGGTTGATTTTGTGGTCAACTGGAAAATTTCAGAACTAAGATTGTCAGGGTTTTGGTAAGTAAGGGTTGATGGAACCATCAATTCACCAGACACGTGTTTCCGATATGAATCTAGGCTTTAATCGACTTACTTCAGAGCCAGCCTGTTACCCGTTGATGAACTCATAGTGAACTCAGGCTGACTCTGGACAAGGGTATTTATACAGCTGCACTAGGGGGAGGAGTCATGGGCGGAGCCAAGGGTGGAGCCCAGTACAAGTTCCTGAGTGCTCCCAGCGCTACTCCCCCTAGTGGTAGGATGGCGCTACTGCGCTTACGACAGTGTGAATTAACATATATACATCTTTATATTACATTCACCACAAGGGTATTGAGGAGCTAAAGTTTGGGCAGGTATGAGCTAATGCAAATGCAGAGCAGGTTCAAGGGTTGAATTGCCACTTCCTGATTCTGTGAAAATAGCACATTGCTTAAAAATAAAAGATACAACTGGACTTTTTGAGCATCAATAGCTCCATGCGGTGGGCATTATTAGCACAAGGTGCTTGTGCGTTCCAAAAATGGCCATGGAAGTCTTTCTGTCATTGAAGGGGCGGGTGCTGCACTTGAAGGAATGTATTGAGAGATAGCACAGCCCAGTAGGGAAGGCATCAACTAGTTTATCTCATGTGTAAGGCCACTGGTTGTTGAACACACAGTGGAGTAAAGCCGCTGATTTACCTCCTCCAGGTTCTCTGCAAAGGTCAAGAAGGAGCTGCCTGCTGTCGAGGAATTGATGTAATCATCGATTTCCAGCACGTTTGATTCAAGTTGACTTGGATCATTCATAGCTGCCTGTGGAAATCAAACAAACATTGTACCAGATATGAATTGCATCCAATTTTTGTCTGAAAGCTGTCCCTTAAAATAACTTCACAACGTTACTGCAATGCGTTTCTTGAGCTGCAGTAATTAGACAGTAAATGCTTGGTAATTATGGGATGTGTTGTACAGTACTGTAGTGCCAAGGGAAGACAACGGCATTGCTCTGGAAGAACCTTCCCATGACTGCTGTAGTACAATTAAATATCAACTAAGCTAGATGTGGCTTTATCGCTTAAAGTCTTTTTCATTGAAATCACCAGTGGGAACAAAGGATTTAATTTGACTTGTGCATTACCAGAGCAGTACCTTTTGCTGAAGTATGACATGACCAAATACTCCAGATGGAGTATGTAAAAATTCCACTGCATTTTTCAAAAAAAGAACAGCAGATCATCGACCTTAAACTTTAATTCTGGTTTTCTCTTTCCACAGATGTTGCTTGACCTGCTGAATATTTCCAGATTGTCGGTTTCCATTCTATTAAAGCCTAACCATTCACCTAACTTTCTGTGTGTACATTGACTGTCACGTTTTGTTCACAGAGCAACACTTGGCTACACAATAAGGTGTCATATAAATGCAAGTTATAGGGTTGCATGGTGGCACAGTGGTTAGCACTGCTGCCTCACAGCGCCGAGGACCTGGGTTAAATCTCGGTCCCGGGTCACTGTCCGCGCGGAGTTTGCATATTCTCCTCATGTCTGCGTGGGTCTCACCCCCACAACCCAAAAGATGTACAGGGTAGGTGGATTGGCCACGCTAAATTGCACTTTAATTGGAATTTAAAAAAAAAATGCAAGTTGTTATATCTTGTACCTAGGCTGGCGTCTCTTAGTTTTCCACTATATTCCTATGTTCCCCTTACTCCCAGAAAGCCTCTGATTGCGAAGTAAAGGGAAGTTTAAAAAAAAGCCAGCCAGAGAATTTAGATGTCAGGTTGCTGGTTCCTGTTCCCTCAAGTTATGATAGGGATTCAAATTCCGCTCTTTTGTAGATACAGAAGGGCCAGTAATGAGACAACACAAGTTTAAGGTCATTAACAACAGGAGCAGAGGTGGCATGAGGACATTTTATTTAACACAGTGGGGGGAATTCTCCCAACCCCCCCCCCCCCCCCCCCCACTGGGAGAATATGGCGGAGGACCGGAAATCACTTTCATTCCAGCGTGAATTTACAGCGGGATCTTCTGCTGGTCCCTGTCGTGGAGGGTCAGAAAGTCCACCAGAGGCTGACTTGAACCGCTGCAGTCCCCGAGGTGTAGGTGCACCCACAGTGCTGTTAGGGAAGGAGTTCCAGGATTTTGATCAGCGACAGTGAAGGAACGGCCAATATATTTCCAAGTCAGAATGGTGAGTGACTTGGAGGGGAACTTCCAGGTGGTGGGGTTCCCAGGTATCTGCTGCTCCTGTCCTTCTAGATGGTAGTGGTCGTGGGTTGGAAGATGCTGTCTAAGGAACCTTGGTGAGCTCCTGCAGTGCATCTTGCAGATGGTACACATGGCTGCCACTGTTCGTTGGTGGTGGAGGAATACAGTGTTTGCGGAAGGGGCAGCAATCATGCGGGCTGCTTTGTCCTGGTGTGTCAAGTGTCTTGTGTGTTGTTGGAGCTGCACTCATCCGGGCAGGTGGAGAGTATTCCATTACACTCCTGACTTATGCCTTTGGTGGACAGGCTTTGGGGGGTCAGGAGGTAAGTTACTCGCTGCAGGATTCTTAGCCTTTGGCCTGCTCTGGTAATCACAATCTTTATATAGTGAGTCCAGTTCAGTTTCTGGTCAATGTTACCCTCAGGATGTTGATTGTGGGGATTCAGCGATGGTAATGCCATTGAATGTCAAGGGGCGATGGTTAGGTGCTCCCTTGTTGGTCATTGCCTGACACTTGTGTGGTGCGAATGTAACTTGCCATTTTTCAACCCAAGCCTGGATGTTGTCCAGGTCTTGCTGCATTTGGATATGGACTGGTGATGAAGGCCCAACCATCTACAACAGATTCCCCATGATGTTGGAGAGAAAACACATCAGTGTGAAACACATTCGGAACAACGTGGCGCGCAGCTCTGTATAATGCCTGGGGCTGCCTCCGGAGTTTGGCATGGAGTCCGCCTGCTACCCTGGAACACCACAGCAGTGGGTAGGAGATGCATCTGCAGGTGTTCCCAATTCGGTGTCCAGGAGGGTGTCCATCTTCCAGCCTCAGAAAGTTCCTGGAGATCCATCTTCGTACTCAGGAGATCCACCTTCCGGTCCCAGAGTGCCCATGGAAATCCAGGTTCATTTTCAGGTGGTGCACCTTCTTTCAACGTCAGTGAGGTTGGGTGCCTTTTCAATATGGTGCTCATACACAATGGTGGACTACGCACCACCCAGTTAATATGGCGTAAAACACTTGGGTGCATAATTAATGTGGTTTGGGCCAGATGATTTGGCGCCGGCCGCCACAGCAGGAAGGAGTCCACATTCCCACCCCCACCACGGGACTTAATCTCAAAATTGGAGAGTTCCGCCCAGTGAGTTGTTTGGATCTGGAATGTGTTTCCTGAAAACACTTTCTCTGTAAAGTTTAAAACAGAATTAAATAAATACTTGAAAGGAAAACAGGGCTATGGAGAAAGCAGGTGACTGGGACAGATAGCTCCACTAAGAGCCAGTGTGGCATCATGGACTAAATGTCCTCCTTCTGTGTTTATCATTTTGTGATACTATCTTCTCACATCCAGCAGCATCACTTGCTTGTGTAATCAATCTCAGGGTCTTCTTCCATGGGAGCGGCCGTTATATCTACTTGCACAATAATGCGCCCCAAGGTTAAAACAATGAAACCTCTTTGTGAACTGGACAGGGTCTCTGCAGTGTTCACAGGTGCATTTATTCAATAACTAGGGGCAAGTTGTGGGCAAGTATATCCTGATCCCCAAAGGTAATGAAGCAAAATTCCAGAGCATTGACCAATCATCCCACCCCTGCTATTCAAATCAAGCCCACAGGCATTTACAGTAGGCAAACTTCAAGGGCGCAGGAATCGTCAGATATGAACATACGTAAGGTAACCCTCCCATCCAAGGTATCAATCGAGGGAACCTTCTCTGAATTGCTTCTAAATTGGATGGTCAGAATCTACACCTAACTTTATCATCATGAGTCACATTCTCTACCAGGGAATTGGCACAGCATCGATGATACTTGGTAGGAGTCTGTTCTATTACTCAGCTCCTTCACAAAAGGTGACATTGAACTCCAAACTTGGGACAATATATTAGATATTCAATTCATTGCGGGAAAGGATTACATTCCAAATGAGCGATGTTTGAGCTTACCCTGCTCCGAGCTTTGCGGAAGAGCAAAATGATGATTAGATAGACTGGATAAATGATTATACTGGATACGATGCCAGCCGCTACACTCTCTCCACTCAGAGGAACCAATGTTGAAATCGGAACATCGCTGGAAAATAAGTTCAGATATTCATACAATTATTTGTTTTGCCATAATATACGACCCTTGAAAAAGCCATTTAGGAGTGTAATCAGGAAGCATTGTTTACACACAACGCATAGTGAAAATCTGGGACTCCCTCCATTAAAGTGTGGTAGAAGCTGGGGTGGAAGCAAATTGATTCGCAAGCCTATCCTCACATTTATTGAAAATGGGAAAGTCTGGTGTTTTTGATTAATATGATACCCGTACAAAATAGCAGTGGAAATTCCCATTTTCATTTATTTGAAGCATTGAGATGGACAGTGGGAGGTATAGAGTTCGTCGCCAAGCCTCAGGTGTTCTAATTTAATGACAGGGCAGAGGACTTGGAACTGCATCCACACATCTCCTGTTGCCTCAGCAACGACAGAATTAAATCGAATTTCTGAGAAAAATTGCTCAAAATATGACAGTTGACCATAATTGAAATATGCCGTTGCTGTTCCTTATAATAATAACCTTCTGGAATATCAATCCAGATGACTGTCAGCCTACGCAGTTTGTGAGTTCCAACCCCACCACACCGAGCTGTGAATGGCAGTTAATTCTGGCAAAGTTATGACCAGAATGACCAGAAAAGCCGCTAAATGGTCTTTAAAAACCCAACCGGTCAATTGTTTCCTTCAGGGAAGGGAACATGTCACCCCCACAATGGCGATTGACTATTAACGCTCTTCGAAGCAGTCAGTCCAGTGCCACCACTTCTCAGGGCAATGAAGGAAGGGGATTTGGTTAAAATAAAGAAGGATGAACGGTACCTTTTTCTTCCATCACTTACGATTCCATACCATACTGCACCGGCGAAGAAGAAGAGGTATATTAGCACAAGGCAGCAGGTCACTCTCTGGACTCTGGTGAAGCAGCTGTGAGGTGGACGATCCCAGATGGAAAGCCAAATATGCCCCTCCGTGAATCCTCTCTGGATTTCCGCCGTGAATATACGGGAAAACTCCTTCAGTTTGGCCTCCGCTGCACAGGGAAATGCAAATAAAATTACCACAGAATCAGTGCGGACGTCTGTTAATCCAGCCTAAGCCTCAGAAACAGCTGGTCAAAAAAAGAAACCGATCCCACGGACGTTGTCCCCATTATGAAAGCTATTCGTACCTTACAATGTCTTGCAAACAAAAAAAAAAAATCTGAAAGCCATTCACGTGATTTGGGTGTCACTGACGAGGCCAGCATTTATTTCCCATCCCGAATTACCCTTGGGAAGGTGACGGTGACATCACTGAGTGTCTTACTAGACCATGTCAGAGGGCAGCTAAGGGTCAACCACATTGCAGTAGGTCTGGAGCCATATGTAGGCCAGACTGGGCAAGAGTGGCAGATCTCCTTCCCTAAAGAGCATCTTGTGGAACCGGATGGGGATTTTAGAACAATCCCGGTAGTTACATGCTCACCATTACAAATACCAGCTTTTTGTTCAAGACTTTATTAAGTTCATTGGATTTAAATTTCCCCAGCTACAGTGATGGAATTTCAACCTATGTTGTTGGATTATTATTGCAGGCCTCTGGATTACGAAAATTAAAACTGAAAATGCTCGGGCCGGAAATGCTGATTAACCCAAAACTCTTCTGTTTTTCTCGCTCCGCAGATGCTGTCAGGTCTACTGAGCATTTCAGCATTTTCCATTCTTATTTCCGATTCCAAACAGGACTTTGCTCTTGTTTGTCTCGATTTCTAGACCACTTAACATAACCGCTGGGCTAATATATCCAAAATGTTTCCTCCAGTGAGCTACTTTTCTTTACTGGTCTCTTGTTCCTGACTTTTTATGTTTTTTCAAGAATTCTGTTTAACCGTAAGTGACAAAATGGCCCAAGATTTTAAGTAAGCTGAGAACTACTGGACTGGAATGATTCATGGAGCTGGGCTGGGCGAAGGTGACGTGGTTTTGGAGACGCGAATATTGTAAGCAGAACCCAGAGAGACACAGAGCAATGGTTATATCACTGACCTGTCACATAGTTACAGATAATTATTAACCACAATAGACCAGGTATTTTCTCTTGAGTATGGAAGATTACAGGTCGTATAATTGAGGTGTTTAATATGATTAAAGGACGTGACAGGGTAGATAGACAAGAACTGGTTGCTTTGGTGGAGAGCTGTGATGACCCACGTGCTTTTGGAGGTTAAAGGCTATACTTTGTGTTGGGGTGACGGCGCCCAAACCTTTCCTGGCGTGACCAAATCTTAATGCCTCAGGCTTTGTGTGATCTCAGGGGATTTAACGAGAGTTATTGAGCGGTGTGGGGAAGGCTTTCCTTGTTGACCAGGGAGGGTGTAGGATTCACTTGTTCAGCTGGGAGTGTGGGGAACAGGAGTTGAGCATGCAGGGAGTTGATGAAATGGCAGCGTTTCTCCAAAAACAGGGGGCGCGATTCTCCGAAATTGAGACAAAGTCCCGACGCCGGAGTGAAAACCGGAGTGTTTCACTCCGGCGTCAGAGCCCGCTCCCAGCCACCTGTTCTCCCACCCCCCGGGAGGCTGGGAGCGGTGTCGAGTATTTTACACGTGCTGGGCCTTAGCGCCGATTTGACGCGGCTGGTGTCGCGTAAATGAAGTCACCCGCGCATGCGCGGTTGCCGTCCTCCCCGAGGCCGCCCCACAAGAAGATGGCAGATGGAACGTGGGCCAGACCCCATCGGAGGCCCCCCCCCGGTGCAGAAACCCCCCTCACCCCCCACAGGCCTCACCCCCCACAGGCCCCCCCCCCCCAGCGTTCCCGCACAGTTCCCGCCAGCAGCGACCAGTTATGGATGGTGTCGGCGGGAACCTGTTGTGTTGGGGCGGCCGCTCGGCCCTTCCGAGCTGGAGAATGGCCGCTCGCCTTTTGCAAATGGCGAGCAGCAATTCTCCGGGCGGACAGCCGCGATTCTCGCCGTGCTGGTTTGGGAGGGGTGGGAGAATCGCGTGCGGGTGCCGGGGCGACGTGGCGGAACTCGCGCGGCGCCCCGGCGATTCTCCCACCCGGCGTGGGAGAGGAGAATTCTGCCCAGGGCTTTTTTAGCAGCAACAATCGGACCTTCCAGAACAGTCCATTGTTAAAAGACAAGCGTTTAAAGCAGCTGTCAGAAATCAGTCCAAGCTTAACAGTAACCATTGATCCTTGGAGCCCAAGACCCCAAAGTCTCAATTCGCGGCCCCGGAAGCCCTGCCCTAGGATACGATTCAGTGAATGATCATGTGACCAGGTTGCTTGGGAGATAAGCAATAGAGGGGAGAAAAAGGCCAACAACGGCTACACTAAGGTGTTGGAGATGCCTGTGTTGAACAGGGAGTTTGTACCAGTAGGGCAGCTGAGGAGATCTAAAGGGATAACCTTGCCAGAAGTAAGTGGAAAGCCCAAGAAATCACAACCCTGATACAAATCTTCAAATCAATAATAAGATCAAATGGTCAATCTTCCAAGGGTTTAGGTCTAATGAATGTAGAATTGAATGTGATTTAAAGAGTTTGATTCAGGTTATAAGTAACTGAGTTAAGTACAATTTTATTATCTTTAACATAGCTGACTATTTAAGATGGATTTTATGTTTTAGTAGTCACAGTCTTTTCTTGTGTGGTAAAATTCTTTTTACTCTCTTAGCGAATATGCGTTTTTAAAAAAATCATTGCTAGTATGTGGGCATCGCTGGCTGGGCCAGTATTTATTGCCCATCCCTGAGGGCATTTAAGAGTCAACCACATTGATGTGGGTCTGGTGTCACATGCAGGCCAGACCAGGTAAGGACGACAGATTTCCTTCCATTAGTGAACCAGATGGGTTTTTATGACAATTCACAATGGTTTCATGGTTATCGTTTGACTTTTAAATGAACTGAATTCAAATTTCACCATCTGCTGTGGTGGGATTCACTCCCGGGTCCCAAGTCCCCGGAGTCCCTGGAATACTAGTCCAGCGACAGTGCCACTATGCCACTGCCTCCCACCTTTTGTGGATTGTAAAATAATATTCAAACGTTACGGGTCTCTAAGATCATAATAATTGGTGGGATCATAACAGAGTCCAGTAAAGGGGGTGGCGTAACCTTTCAAATTTTACAGATTTTTACAGATGCACCGTAGAAAGCATCCTATCGGGCTGCATCACAGCCTGGTATGGCAACTGCTCGGCCCAGGACCGCAAGAAACTGCAGAGAGTCGTGAACACAGCCCAGTCCATCACACGAATTTGCCTCCCATCCACTGACTCCATTTACACCTCCCGCTGCCTGGGGAAAGCGGGCAGCATAATCAAAGATCCCTCCCACCCGGCATACTCACTCTTCCAACTTCTTCCATCGGGCAGGAGATACGGAAGTCTGAGAACACGCACAAACAGACTCAAAAACAGCTTCTTCCCCACTGTTACCAGACTCCTAAATGACCTTCTTATGGACTGACCTCATCAACACTACACCCTGTATGCTTCATCCGATGCCAGTGCTTATGTAGTTACATTGTATACCTTGTGTTACCCTATTATGTATTTTCTTTTATTCCCTTTTCTTCCCATGTACTTAATGATCTGTTGAGCTGCTTGCAGAAAAATACTTTTCATGTACCTCGGTACACGTGACAATAAACAAATCCAATCCAATTAGAGCTAGGTTGTTCAGGGTTGTATTAGGGGCGATCCTGAGGGGTATTGACTGGGTGCATGTGGAGGGGATTTATCCCCTTGTCGGAAAATCTAGAACTAGGGGCCACTGTTTAAAAAAAAGAGGCCTCTCATTTAAGATGGAGATGAGGGGAATTATTTTCTCTAAGGGTCATAAGTCTCTGGAACTCTCTTCCTCAAAAGGCAGTGGAAGCAGAATCTTTGAATATTTTGAAGACAAAGCTGGATAGTTTCTTGATTAACGAGGGGTGAAAGGTTATCGGGGGTAAGCAGGAATGTGGGGTTGAGGTTACAATCAGAGCAGCCATGATCTTATAGAATGGTGGAGCAGGCTTGAGGGGCCAAGTGGCCTACTCTTGTTCCTAATTCGTATGTTCATATGTACATCTTCACACAAAGGGGAGTATAAATCTGGAACTCACTTCCTCAATAAGGCTGGTGATCCAATTGAAAATGTCAAAACTGAGATCGATAATATTTTGTTGGTAAAGTTTTTAAGCGGGATGGAGCAAAGTTGGGTGGATATAGTTTAAGTCAGATCAACCATGATCCAACTGAATGGCAGAATGTGCTTAAGGGAGTTGAGTGCACTCCTCTTGTTCCTACGTTTGGAAGGAAGAACCCTATTACTGGCAGAGGTATGGCCACGCTCCTGTTAATCTCCCCTCCAAACAGATAGACTTACTTGCAGCGAGGACCTCCTTTTCCACAAGGCCTTCATTTCTGTCATTGTCAACAGCCAACCAGTCATTCACCAAAAAGTAGTAGCTGTTATTGGTCTGTAAATCCTTAATTATTACGTGCTGCAGGTACCACGAAGGGGTGAGACCTAGTGAGTAAGTTAAAGGCATAATCAACATAAGGATTTACGAATCAGTATTAAGGTAAGTAGAGAAATAGGTTCCTGTGGACAGCACCACTAGCACTAACTATTGTTCACGGTTGGAGTGGTAATTTTCATGTCAGATCACGGTGCTTTGTACTTAAGCCAAAGATATGTTGACCATTGTTATTGGCGGCTGGTCAAAATTTGTGTTACCTTTATTATCATGCCAGACACGAATCTTCCAGATATTACCAAGGCTGTTGTCAGTGGCAATTTGAAAAATGTCCACACTGTTCCTGTGAAAAGCATCCTCATTGTCCAGGTGTCTGTGACCACTCTTGTCCTCTCTGCCATACAGGTTGATTCCCACGTGGGATGATGTGCCTGTTGGTTTATGAAACGCAAATTAACACATCCCTCGCATCATCTATTAACTTCACAACTCTGACTTTAATCTTTACGAACCGGTACAAAAGGCCTACTAATAGTTCCCGGAAGGTAGAGGAAGAAAGGAAAAAGACTCGTATTTATATTGCACTTTTCATGACGCCCGGATGTCTCAAAGTACTTTAACTGCCAATTGATTAGTTTTGCAGTCACTGTTGTAGTGCAGAAAATGCAGCAGCTAATTTGTGCACAGCAAGCTCCCATAAGCAGCAATGCGATAATGATCAGATAATCTGATGTGTATTGAGGGATAAATATTGGCAAGGACACCTGCAATAACTCCCCTGCCCTCCTGCAAAATAGTGTCAAGAGGTCTTTTACCGCCATCTGTTAGGAGTCTTGATTTTACCTCTCATCCGAAAGATTGCACCTCTGACCACGCAGCGCTCCCTCAGTGCGCGCCAGCCGTTATTTCCGTGCTCAAGCCCTGGAATGAGCCTTAAACCCAGTTCCTGGTGGCTCAAGAGATGAGAGCAGCACCAACTGAGAAACACAGAGTTAACCAACAAAGGTTGTTTTAGACACCAGGAATTTTAAATATGAGGAAATGTCAATTAAATTGGACTACCCTTCTTCCTGAAAGGAACTGACTTTGAAGGTCATCGAACAGACGTTGCCAATACGGTCAAGGGGATTTGGAGAATCGATCCAAGTAAATTGTTACTTTAGCCAGGAGTTTGAATACCAGGGACAGCATGTGGTTCTGGGCTGAGCAGTTCCAAGCCAGAAAGAAAGTTTTACTTGAATATTCTAATGTTACAACAGGGAAAAATGCTGGTTAAGCCGAACGGAAACCACCTTAATTGAAAACTCCAAGTTAATTTTATTCTATCCTGACATTGACAAACATTCAACCTTGAGGCCTCACTCAGTGAATGAGTGCATGAATTAAGTGGGAAATGTTTGGTTCTGAAATTCATTCCCGCAGGGATAAAATCAGAGGCAAGGGTCTGTGAATAGAAGCTGGACATGGGAAGAGTGCGTAAGGAGTGAAGGACAAGATATCTGTACAGGCACGGTGGCACAGTGGTTAGCACTGCTGCCTCACAGCGCCAGGGACGCGGGTTCGATTCCGACCTCAGGTGACTGTGTGGAGCTTGCAGTCTGTTTGCATGTGTTTCCTCCGGTTTTCTCCCACAGTCCAAAGATGTGCAGGTTAGGTGGATTTGCTATGTTATATTGCAACTTAAGGTGGAGGTACAAGAATAGAGCGGGGGATTGGGCCTGGGTAGGGTGCTCTTTCTAGGGTCGGTGCAGACTCGATGGGCCGAATGGCCTCCTTCTGCAATGTAGGGATTCTATGATATATAAATGCAAAGTTAAACCCAAAGGAAAACTGTGGGACATTATTTGTGTGGCATTAGTGAGGAGACTGCACAGTTAGAAACAATGAGGGAGCGATCCTCCAGCCACACTGCACTGGAAAAGCAGCTCGCCACAGCATAGCGTGGCTGGTGAAAGCTGGGAGAGACCCCGCTCCCGAGATCTACCCAGCTCGCAACAACCTGCGAGAGTCAACGCCTTCCCGCGAGACGTTGCTGGGAGAATACCGGCCACAATGGGCGGGACCACTTTTTAGCAAATCTGCATATTCAAACTAGGCAATTAGCTTAACTCTGATGCGCAGATTCCCGAAGAACCTGAGGCTTTGGGATTCAATCCCTTTGCCTCGGAGACCTTGGTTGAGCGCCGTTTGGTACTGGTCCCCACAAATGGGAACCAGATGGAATAGCATTCGTGGGGGCTCTCCTAGGGGATCAGAGGCCCCCAGCTGCATGCCCTTTGGGCAGGGTGGGTGCCCTGGCACTGCTGGTCTCACTGGGGTACCCTGACATTGCTGGTCTAGCATCCTGGTAGTGCCAGCTGGGTTCCAGCCTGGCAGTGCCAAGGTGCCCAGGTGGCACTGGCATGGGCACTGTCAAGATGCCAAGTTGGCATTTTTTGCACACCCGCAATCGGGTCGGGGTAGCCTGGCATGGGTGTTGGGGGGGGGAGTTTATTTTCAGGGACTCCGGGATCGGGACGCCATTTTTAAATGTTACGGGGATAGGGTGGAGGGTGGATCTAGGTAGGGTGCTCTTTTGGAGGGTCAGTGTAGACTTGATGGGACGAATGGCCTCCTTCTGTGCTGTAGGGGTTCTGTGGATAAACCCGACCACAACTATTGTCCACCTGCAAGTCATGGGCCATGCTAAATTGCCCCTTAGTGTCCAAAATGTTGGGTGGGGTTTCTGGATTACAGGGATGGGGTGGATGCGTGGGCTTAAGTAGTATGCTCTTTCCAGGGGCTGGTGCAGACTTGATGGGTCGAATGGCCTCCTTCTGCACTGTAAATTCTATGATCTATGAACCTCTCCTCGTACGACAGTCCTGCCATCCCAGGAATCAGTGGGACCCATCGCTTCAGAACTGCGAAGAAATAAAAGGCATAAGTGACAGGGCAGCACAGTGGTTAGCACTGCTGCCTCACAGCTCCAGGGACTTGGGTTAAATTCTAGCCTTGGGTGACTCTGTGTGGAGTTTGCACTTTCCCCCCGTGCCTGTGTGGTTTCCTCCGGATGTTCCGGATTCCTCCCATAGTCCAAAGGTGTGCAGGTTAGGTGGGGTTATGGGGATAGGGCAAGGGAGTAGGCCTAGGCACGGTGATCTTTCAGAAAGTAGGTGCAGACTCAATGGGCCAGAGGGCCTCCTTCTGCACTGTAGGGATTCAATGTTCGATAACTGAGTGAACAATGCAGCCACTCACCTGACCCTCTGCCCCAGCCAGTCTTCACCAGGATCTCATATTTGTAGAATCCATCCTTTCCACACAGAGGAATGACTCCAACTCGGTTAATGTCTATCAGGTCCAGCTTCCGGACGATGATGGCTGAGACAGCGTAGATGACAAAGCAGATGCCACATGTGAGCAAGACGATGTAGTTCTTTATAACAGGCGAATGCTGATCAAAATAACAGGAGAAGGAAAGATTTTTTTTAAAGTGCTCTCATCCTACCACATGTCTTCATTAAACATTCCAACAGCATGGAAGGCAAAAAGATCTTTGCATGATTTGGGAGGGGTGCAACAATTTGCTCATTGAAGCCTCAAACACGTAAGCTGATAAACACGAACAGAAGCTTGGGACCATTTTGACCTTACCTGTTTTATCACCTCTCAATGTCAGATTAACCACGCATTGTACAATTCTTCCAATAAAAGTCAATGATTCGTAGACAGTACAAAAGAGGCCCTTCGGCCCATCACTTTTGCTCTGGCCAACAAGCACCTATCTATTCTGATCCCATTTTCCAGCACTTGGTCTGTAGCATTGTACGCTGTGGTGTTTCAACTGCTCATCTAAATGCTTCTTAAATGTTGTGAGGGTTCCCGCCTCTACCAGTCTTTCAGGCAGCGAGCTCCAGATTCCCACCACCCTCTGGGTGAAAAGGTTTTCCCTCATTCCCTCTAAATCTCATGCCCCTTACCGTAAATCTATACCGCCCTGATTATTGAACCCTCTACTAAGGTTCCTTCCGATCTATCCTCTCTATGCCCCTCATAATTTTGGATACCTCCGGTAATCCCCTTAGCCCTCTCTGCTCTAAGAGGAACAACTCCGGCCTATCCAGCCTCCCTTCACAGCTGAAACGCTTCCACCCAGGCAGCATCCTGGTGAATCGCCTCTGAATCATAGAACATAGAACATAGAACAGTACAGCACAGAACAGGCCCTTCGGCCCTCGATGTTGTGCCGAGCAATGAATCCTCTCCAGTGCAATCATATCCTTCCGATGGAACGATGTAACGCGAGGCCATATATTTACATTCATCACAACGTGTTTGTACCATCGCTCTGGTGGAGCTACCCAATTAATTCCATTCACCTGCTTGTTCCCCATGTCCTGTCATTCTTTCCCCTTTCGAGCATTTATCCAATTTGCTTTTGAACATTATTACTGAAAGTGCCTCCAACACCCATTCAGTCGGTGCAACTTGTTGCACAAGGCAAAATGTTTCCTCCTGCCCCAGTACACTGTGAGAAATGCAGAGTGGACGGTTGATGCAGTGGCCGTCAATCCTGTTGTGCCAGGTGCATCGTGGGAGAGGCAGAAAACGGGTTTCGCGCCCTCTGATTGTGAGTCTTTATTTATTCGTTTTTATTTTCTTTATTAGTTCATGGGATGTGGGTGTCGCTGGCTGGGTCAGCATTTATTGCCCATCCCTTAGGAAGAGTCAACCACATTGATGTGGGTCTGGAATCACATGTAGGCCAGATCAGGTAAGGATTGCAGATTTTCTTCCCTGAAGGACATTAGTGAACCTGATGGGTTTTTACGACAATCGCCAATGGTAATCATTAAACTTTTAATTCTAGATTTTTATTAAATTCAAATTCCACAGGACAGCACGGTGGCGCAGTGGGTTAGCCCTGCTGCCTCACAGCGCCGAGGTCCCAGGTTTGATCCTGGCTCTGGGTCACAGTCCGTGTGGAGTTTGCATATTCTCCCCATGTTTGCATGGGTTTCGCCCCCACAACCCATAGATGTGCAGGAAGGTCACGCTAAATTGCCCCTTAATTGGAAAAAATTAATTGGATATTCTAAATTTATTAATTTTTTTATTCAAATTTCACCATCTGCCCTGGTGGGATTTGAACCTAGGTCCCCAGAGCTTTGCCCTGGTACTCTGCATTATTAGTCCAGTGACAATACTATTGCACCACGGTCACCCGACTTGCTCTGCCTGGCACGATCTGGAATGCCCTCACTGTTTGCGATCCAGATATTCATATGTAAACAAGGCAATAGGCGGAGCTAAATATGCACGGCCCATTGTCCCGGCTCCCAGGAGTCATCGGCCGCACTGGGCACGGATTAGTACTGATCGCCACAAACTGCCCGGGTACCAGGTTTTCAGAGCAAAGGGGCAGGGCCTGGCGGGCATGCCCATGAAAGGGTGGGTGAAGGGGAGTATGAAGAGGCATCATGAAGGGTGGGGGGGGGGGGGTTCTGAAAGAGAGGGGGAAAAGGGGGAGGCCCTAAAGGTGACGGGCCCTCAGCGACCCCATAGTGGGTATGTTCACTTGGTGGGATGGGGGCGATGTCCTGATACCCACAAGGATGGATGGGTGTGGGGCAAGGTCACCTTCATGCCTGGATGGTGGGGAGGGGCTCATCTCACATTTATTGATGGGGTGGGGGAGGTTGCCTCTTGGGGTTCGAGGGTTGGGTGTGTTGCCTACATCTGCGGGGTTTCGCATTGTCAATGTGGGGGGGGGGGGGGGGGGGGGTTAATCTTTTCAAAATGGGACCCCAATCTCTGAGGAAGCAGTCTTGCCGATGTGTTTATTTCCCGACGACAGAACAAAATTCTAAGGGCGGGATTTAATTAAATGGAACAAAGTGCTATAACGAGCGCGTTTAGCCGCATGTTTCCCGGAGTAACACAAAGCTATAAAATGCCACTCGCATTAGATAGAGGATCTCAGCGGAGAACACACGGCCGTGGCTGCACATAGCCCTGGTCTGTGCACTGAGACCACTCGCTGAACCCCTCAGTGTAGTGAGAGATTTCTAAATGGTATCCCAATGTCTGGAACTCCTGATGCAACCCCCGACCCCCAACGTGCTATGAAAGGATCCCTGCCCCCCCCCCCCCCCCCCCCCCACATCCCCCCACACCAGCACAGGGCACCCTCCGGCCCGATCGCCACTGCGCAATAAATGCCATCATGACACCTTGCCAGTGCCCCTGCCAGCTAGCAGTGCCACCTGGGCTCATTGGCAGTGCCAGGCTGGCACTGTCAGCGTGCCAGCGTACCACCTTTCCCAAAGGGCATGCACCTGAGGGCCTCTGATCCCCTGGGAGACCCCCACGTGTGCCGGTCCGAATGAATCCCAAATCCTCAGGTGCCTTGGGAAACTGCACATTACTGTCTCGCTGTAATATGCAGATTTGCCAAAATGTGATCCCACCCACAATGGGTGGGATTTACGTTGCAACGTTGCGCGAGATCGCTTTAGATGGGGCTGGATTCTTCCGCTCCGCCCACCGCAGGTTCGCTGCAGGCGGGACACGGACCATGTAAAGATCCATTGACCTCGGGCGGGAATTTCTGGTCACCGGGTGGGCACGGATGGAGAATCCCACCCTTAGTCTTTGTTTGGGTGAATTGCGCTCAATATCACTCCGTTTATTACCCAGAGTCAAAATGACCCCAAAGAATATTTCTCCACAGTTTAGGAGGGTGCAGCTAAAGGAACAAATCTCACCGTGATCAATGGATGGTTAAATGTGATTTACTTTGAAGAAAAAATGGAATTCTTAAGTGACAGCCCAAATTTGTGCTTTATAATATTCACCAGGACATATTTGGATCAGGAGGCGTTTTCATTTCTCTCTCTCTCTTTTTGGGCAATAGCTCCTGTTGACCAACTGTGACCTCGAGTTGAGATGCTTTGTGGAGAGGTCTGTAACCCTGAACTCTTCCATCAGCGCAGCTGGAGGGGAAGCTGTACGCGTAAGACAGTTGTTTTCCAATGGAATTTGTACAAGGAGCAGGAAACAGAAATCTGGGAATCATTAAGAATGCCGGGTGGAGCAATTTAATTCTCCACGTGTATGCTCCGAGGAACTGAATAGCTTTACTCTCTGTTATCGATCTTGTAGACAGGGATGGGGGGGGGGGGGGGAGTCATCACATTTTTTTGTACCCTTTTCCATTTCAAGTTACGTTGTCCGGTCAGCGAAGGTGTTGGAGGGAGGAATGCGGCAAACACCCTTTTCATCGAAAATGCATTATGTGCAACCAGAGCAATTCCTCCTGAACTTTTTGAAAGTTTGCGGTTTTCAAAATCATTTAACTCAGCAGCCAGTGAATAAGATGCCCGTTCGGACCAAATAATACTCATTACTTAGAAATGACTGCGCAGGAAAGAACGGGGGTGAGGGTGGGGGAGAGGGGAAATGTAATTGAAAATTGAGTGGGATATTTGATGGGCCCCCGAGACAAAATTGAGGAGAAATAGAAATATATTAAAGTTTCAAGGGAAGAAGGGTTAACCTACCTTTCTCTTTCAAGCGTTGATCAATTGTCGACACATTTATAGCATTTTAAAAATATTAACCCTCACTCCAGAAATACTGGTGGATTTTTCATTTTGGGGGCGGGGGGGGTTAATGTTTTGGGCTTTGGGGAGAGGGGAGCTTTAACCAACATCCTCCCCTCCCCTGCCAGAGTTCATGGACTGCGAGGTTTGTGCTTCTGGAAGCTTCCTGGTGGCAGTGGGCCTTTGAACGTCAACTCCCTTTTTTTAACAAAACCTGTGCCCATGAGGAAAATTAAGTTTCCTGTGAAGAAACCTTTGTGAAGCAAATGAAACACCGCAGCAGACGGAGGAGCTTTAACACACACGACATGGCAGTGAAAGACAACCGGGCCACGAGGAGGTAAGCGTTTGTGAAGCAACGTCCGGCTTCTGGAACCAGATGGAAGCCATTTGGGACGGCTTACTGCCTTGTACTGTGACTGATTCCCACGCCCCCCCCCCATTCTGTGCCTCATTAAAACCTAGCGCTGCCACATCAAACACTTGAAAAATTTCAAATGCTGAACCAATTTGCTCCGAGTCGGCGCTAGGAACAGCCCACTTGGTCGACTGAATTGTTTCAACAAGTTGCATTTAAAAAAGCGTGGGGTCTTCCAGAACCAGGGCTCCCAGTCTCAGCACGCGGATTAATCCATTGAGGACTGAGGCCAGGAGAATTCTCTGCACCCAGAGGGAGGTCGGCCTGTGGAATTCTCTGCCACAGAAAGCAATTGTGGACGGAATTCTCTGGCCGTTCGCTGGCAGCGGGATTCTATCGTCAACGGCGGGAGCAGAGAATCCCGCTGCCAGCGAACGGCACTGTCGACAAACACCTGGTTGGGAGGCCGGAGAATCACGGCCTGCATGCTTTCGAGAAGTCGTTAGATATAGCTCTTTGGACTAAAGGGATCAAAGGATATGAGGGAGGGGAAAACGGGAACGGGTTACTGAGTTGGATGATCAGCCATGGCCATAATGAATGGCAGAACAGGCTCGAAGGGCCAAATGGCTCCTCCAGTTCATATTTTCTATATTTCGTTAATATAGTAAGACATCCCAAGGTGTTTCATAGTGGAATTACCGAACAAAGGTTTGACGCCGAGTCATGTAAGGAGATACCAGGAAAGGTGATAAAAAGCCTTGTCACAGTGACAGGTGGGTGCGGGGGAGGCTTATTCAGCGAACTCCACAGTGTAGGCCTTTAGCAGCTGAAGACAAGGCCACAGATAATGGGGAGTGATGGGACATGCTCAAGAATATAAACACAATTTAGCCATGTATATAAAATAGGTTGTATTACAATAACAAATTATCTACCTAACATCTTCAAAGTCATGGGGCTTGATCGAATGTAGGTGAGTTTGCCACCGCTATCTAACCACACTTAGTCACTTTTTTGCACTGCTCTTCTTTTTGAGTGCAATGCGGCCAATAAATCTCACCCCTTAATCTCTAAGTGGGCTTAAGGGCCTCCACACACGGGCAATGTCACTCACCTGCCCCATGGGCACTACCATGGGGTCACAGAGGGCCCCCCTTTTCAGGCATCGCGTGCCCCATTTTGCCTTCCCCCTTGGGACTGGGGGGTGGGGGGGGGGGGGGGGAGCCCAATAGTTCCCGGGTCAGCACGCCTAAGCGGGTATGAAACCTACTTAGGTGCACAAGGTTTGGTCCCGCCCATTGTGGGCAGGTTTTTGATCACGATGCCTCGCAAAGACCTGGGTAAATCCCGCGAGGCAAACTGGCTGTCGGGGAGCCTGCGGGAGGCCTCTACCGGCCGTGTCGTGCTGCCATTCAGTCACAACGCAGCTGGTAGATTGGGCCCATGTTCCTTTTTCAATTTCTTATTGAGTATTTGCATTAAAGACTGGAGGAAATATAAGGTGTAGGATTGGACAACTCCTCAGCAATTCTCAATAACAGCGAACGCCCAACATGTTTCTGCCACTGTTGCCCCTCAGCCTGCCCAGGGTTCCATGACATTCATGCATTTTGTGGAGTTATTTGGATTTTGAATAACTTACATGACCGGGTCAAGGGTATTGCTTGCCAGGAAGACTCAGGTGGAATAGGGAGGGGACTGGTTGAGTATTCAAGTGGGGCTGGGTGGAGTGGACTCTTCGGGTGGGGGCCTGAAGCAATTGGCCCTTCTCCAGCTGCAGTTGGAGCACATCCACATTATTCACTTGGATTGCCCTCTGTGCCCCAGATGTTTGTGTGTACATTTAAGCTGCTGTACAGTGCTGGGATGTATCTTCTCATGGTTAACCCCTAGCAAGCTTGTGACCTGTTGAACTGTCTGCCCAGCTAACAGGTACATAGGCATGGGGCAACACAGTTGGGCAGTCCACTGCAACCTTGACCAGAAGATGGTAGGTTTTAAGAAGCGACTTAAAGGAGGGCAGGAGAGAGGGATCAGGAGTCTTGAAGGGGGAATTCCAGATCGTAGGCCCCAGGCAGCTGAGCACGGCCACCATTGATGGAGTGGTCGAGTTCAAAGATGTGGAAGACGCTAAAACTGGAGGACAGCAAAGCTCTCCGAGATTTTAACCGACAGGCACACAGTACTCACAGGGCTGATGAACACGACGGAATTAGGTGGCACAAAAAGACTCGCTCCAAACGCCGTCAGGTGTTGCGTTAGGCACACAGCCAAGTCTGGGGTGGTGTCTTCTAAAGGCAAAATCCCATCAGTTTTCCAGCTCATGGCAGTCATGTTGAAATACTGGCAAAGTGAAGTGTAGACACCGACAGCAGCTTGCACAGAGGACGAGGGATAAAAGTTTGTGATGTTCAAATAATAATCTTTTGTTGTGTCATCAGTGCTGAAAATAAAAATGGAACTGGAATAAATAACTTTCGCTTTGGACTGTAATCATTTTGATCTATGTGTGTGGTGCAACTTGCCAACTTTTTTTCTTGCTTTACTATCTATGTACCGACCCCTACCACAGACAGATACCATGGCCTGAATTTTACATACCCTCAGGAGCATTCTGGCAATGCGGAGGGGGAGTAACATTGGTTGGGGGGGTTGATTGCCCTTTAAGGGCCTCTTCCTGTCGCTGCTGGTATTTTACTTGGGGGAGGGGGGACACAATGATCAGGGAGCCCACAACAAATGGCAAAGCAGCCAGGTATATCCATGATCCTCCCAGCAGGCTCAGAGTGGACTGTAGACCCCTCTGAACATAAAAACTGTGCCTTATGGAGGGCCCACTAGCAGAAATGGCTGTCCTTCCCTTGATGACTCCACCCCGGCCTTTCGATTGCTCCCAACTTCTACCTTGCCAGGGACTAAATGGCATGACTGCCCCACCTCCCCAAACGTACATGCAGCCACACACACACACACACACACACAACACAGAGACAGACATGCTTACACACACAGACAGACGCACACACACCGACAAACATACTTACGTGCTCACGCACATTCAGGCACGCACTCACTTACCCACACAAGCACACACACTTACAAACACACATGCACACACACACTTACACAGACACAACACACAGACTTGCACGCACACATGCACACATACACTTACACACAGATGCAACACGCAGATACACACTTACACATACATACACACACAAACACACACAAAACTACACAGACACAACACACATGCATGCACATGCATACTTATACATGCAGACATGCACAGACACACACTGATATACGTACACTTACAAACGCAGTTACACACACGCACACACTTTATCAAAGTTGCTTTCTTGCTTCACGGTGTTTATACCTCTCCCACGCCAGTTGAGAAACCATTGCGCTGCTCCCATTATTGTGGGAGTTTATTGACTGCTCAGACAGTCAGAACTCCTCAGGCTTTGTCAAATTTATAACATGTGTTGCCAGAGTTTCTTTTGCTTCATTTCTCCCACAGCTTCCTTCCTCAGCAGTGTCATCAAATATCTGCGCAATCGCTATAGAAACAGGGATGGAAGGACGATCTGCACCTTCTCCAGTGACTAATGGATGGACATGTAATGATGTTCAAATCAAGGGAGCCTCAACTCTACCAGTTTCCCCAACTCCCCCATGACAGAACTTGGCATCAAATGATGCTTGACCAGTTTACCCAGCAATTAAATCATGTTCATCACATAAAGGATAGGAAATTTGCCCCATTGAAGCCCTCAGATATTCCAAGAAGGGGATGGGCTCCCATCACTGTATTAGAACACAGAATATACAGTGCAGAAGGAGGCCTTCGGCCCATCGAGTCTGCACCGACCCACTTAAGCCCTCACTTCCACCCTATCCCCGTAACCCAATAACCCCTCCTAACCTTTTTTGGTCACCAAGGGCAATTTAGCATGGCCAATCCACCTAACCTGCATGTGTTTGGACTGTGGGAGGAAACCGGAGCACCCGGAGGAAACCCATGCTGACACGGGGAGAATGTGCAGACTCCGCACAGACGGCGACCCAGCGGGGAATCGAACCTGGGACCCTGCCGCTGTGAAGCCACAGTGCTATCCACTTGTGCTACCCTGCTGCCCGTATGTATTAGCATGTATACTATGTGGTTTTGAGTTAATGTTGGGTAGCTTGCGCCTTAGTCCCGTTACATCATGTCCCGTTAAAACCAATTACTGTATGGATTTTGACGGAAATATTTCTACATATATATTTAAAGAAAACTTACTCTGGAGACAAGAAGAAGGTGTAGAGCTTGTGATCGGATCCGCTTACTGATTCCAAATTAATCTTCTTTCTGGCTTTGAAGTTCTGCTCGTTTGGGTTTGTTGAATTGTGGAGGAGAACCTGAATAAAGGCCTCAGCTTCATTGACACGGGACACCCCTGAATCTATAATTAGAACGATCGGAGGAGAAACAGCAGTCATAAATTCCATTATATATGAATGTATGTAGCCCTTTCTTCAACCTATTACCTCAGTTTTCTTATACGTACCATTCAAGACTGCATACGTGACCTGAATGTGGAGCCCAGCCTTTCTATTCAAATTCCCAGAGGTGACATTCACAGTTACTGATCTCCTCGCAGCAATAACGGTTGTATTAACGGTGACGTTTCTAGCTGCAGAGCTGGTCGACATGGTAACGGTGATGGCCTTCTCCGAATCCAGGCTCTCGATGGGAATCTGTGACCCATTGTCAGTCTTGAACTCGATGGAAGCCACTTTGCTGGAAATGGTGTAGTTCTTTATGTAACCATAGGGAAAAGGATTGGAGTCCACAAGGAACATGACCTGGGTCACATCACTGAGGTTGGAGAACACACTGTTGAAGGATGGCGGGATGGAGAACTGGCAGCCTGATCTGTTGGCAAAGCAGAGCAGATGGCCGGGGTCGGCCCGTTTGCCCTGAGCCCACATCCTGGCACCCGACACGCTCAAGGGCTCTTCGTTCAGCACTCGGGTACCCATCAGAATTTCCATCAACCTCATGGAAAGGTCATAGGCCTTTGTTGCCACCAGTTCGGGTTTGCCAGTAGGTGAGTTGGTGACCTTACTCATGGCTGGAACCAACTGATTAGTCATATCAATCAGGCCTCCTGTAGAACAAACAAATTCAAATGTCAAACATCTCCATTCAGACAGGTTGTCTGATGCAGGAACGTTAGTGAGAGAATGAATCCCTTCTGGCATGGTATGTGCAATGAACTCGGGATCACGTGCTTTCCGGCATCAATGGGAATAAAAGTGGAAGTTTGCCGCCTTGTTTTACACAATTGCACAAAATCAAGGCCGAGCCTTTTAAAATTTTGAGGCAACAAGATTTTGTTTGGACCAGTGTTTGTACAATAAGGTTTCAACGCTCGCCAAAGCTGTGGTAATCAGGTCACCCCTTCTGCCACATGATATAAAATCCAGGCAACGGATGGGGTGAATCAGTGATGAACTGGGCTTGAGGGACAGGACTATGGATGAGCAATGATGTCAAAGAATATTTTTTCGCCACAGCAACTAATCACTAACCAGCTGTGGTTTAGCAAGTAAAATATCCCAACAGCCTTTCACTTCCTCAATGGAGCACAGTTTCTTTTAACGTTAATGATCGTTTCTCCTGCAGGATTTTCGACTGACTCTTGACAAGGCCATGGGTCTTGTTAGACAGAGGCTGCAGTCCCACCCTCAATGGAATGGGCTGCCACAGGGTCCCAAAGTCCATCAGATTACAATTCCTCAGCCGATGAGGAGCATCAATTCTCCACGGGCGGGATTCCACTGTCCCCTTGTGGTGATGGTGGGGAGAGGCAAGGCCAGAAAGGTCTGGACAGTCTCACCGGTGGGAGGGGCCGTAAATGTCTTCCCTGCACGGCTGTAGCCGATTTACCGCGCATGGTGATTGGCGAGCATATTGGGCAACACTGGTCTAGCGCTACAGTCACTTCCCAATATTGTGTATGTTTCCGTTCGCCATATTGTCTTGAGCTTACCCACAGTGACAAGGATGTTATCCCCAATGGAGGTTGGTGTCATTTTACCCTGTCCAGTTTCCTTTTGGAGGACTGTTATCATGTTGTCCAGGGCAAACAATGTCTGCTTCTGGCACTTGCTACAGATTAATTCTCTGCTGATAACCTAGTGAGAAGGACAGAAGAAAGAACCGAGTGAGAAAAAGGCCCACTTGGCTTCAGCGCGCCAGTTTCTTCCAAAGATTTCGCCAATCTCATTTTCTCAGCAGTGCTTCCCAATTTAATCCGAGGAAAAGTTCATACAAGTTCTTCCTTGCCCACAAAGGTTGATTCGGCTAAAGTCAATGATCTGATTATCCAGTTGATGAATTCTACAATTGAATATTAATTTCAACAAGGAGACAGGCTGTGGTAAAACCGTTTATCTTTGGTTTTATCTCCCTAACGAATATTAGCCGCCGTCCTCTCCATGCGTTCTGATCTCAAATTAATTTATTCCCTTTTCCTTCGACAGATTAGCTCACCGAATCACCAGGGGCTGTGATTTTTTTTGGAAATGCTCCTGGCTCCTGAGGTATTACTTCACTGAAAACCTCGCTTGCATTGCAAAAAAGGGGGAAAAAACTGTTGCATTTTTATGGCGCCTTTCGTAGCCTCAGGATGTTTCAAATTGATTTCCGGCCAACGATGTGATGTGAAGTGTAGTCACTGTTTCAATGAAGGGAAAAGTGGCAGCCAAGTGGCACACAGCTCCCACAAACAGCATTACGATGATCATCAGTTCTGGTGATGTTGATTGAGGGATAAATATTGACCACAATTCCAAGCAGTACCTCCCTATTCTACCACAAATAGTGCCATGGTATCTTTCACATCCACCTGAGCGGGCAAATGGGCTCTGGTTTAATGCCACATCTGTAGCAGTGTAGCACTCCCTCAGTAGTGCACTGGAGTGTCTACCTAGGTTTTTGCATTTAAGTCTCTAGCATGGGAGTTGAACTCACAACCTTCGGATTAAGAGGTGAGAGTGCAGCCCACACAGCCACGTTTCCCACCCCAGACTTGTAGAATGGGAGTGAATGTGAGGAAACATCTGAGAGCAGTCTTTGCTTCAGTCAGTATCTCAGGGTCCACGCCATCACAAACGTTGATTAAAAAGTCTCCCGCTAGGATTCTCCTGTTTGCGTCAACAAGTTACGGAGCAAAAAACTCCCAAGCGGCAGATAAGTACTAAAATTCAAATCTCTTCAAATTAATGGGGGGTTAACTATTATAATTCAAATGAAATTAAATTAAATGAAAATCGCTTATTGTCACGAATAGGCTTTAATGAAGTTACTGTGAAAAGCTCCTAGTTGCCACATTCCGGCGCCTGTCCGCGGAGTCCCCATTAATAGTGGGATAACTATTGTAATTCAAATTAATGGTGAGATAACTATTGTAATTCAAACTAATGGTGGGATAACTGTTGTTATTCAAACTAATGGTGGGATAACTATTGTTATTCAAACTAATAGTGGGATAACTATTGTAATTCAAACCTTTTCTTGCATTTATTGAACTGGCGAATGGGACAAGAGAAATGGAAGAGGAAAGTGACACAATGGTGTGAATTTCCTTGTGCATTTCTGCCAGTCTTCCACTATAACTCCATTTACCCACAGATGGGGGATTTCCGCTGAGAGTGAACATCCAAGGAGCTGTGTAGGTCCATACCTACCGAGCATTAAGCACTTTTTTTTTACATAGACTTTACAGTGCAGAAGGAGGCCATTCGGCCCATCGAGTCTGCACCAGCTCCTGGAAAGAGCACCCTACCCAAGGTCCACACCTCCACCCTATCCCCATAACCCAGTAACCCCACCCAACACTTGTGGAAATGGCAGCAGCTGTAGTTTCTCTTTTCTTTGGTGAGAGACATAAATTAATAATAATCAAGACTATATTCAAGCTGTGGGCAAGGCTCTGAATTGGTGCAGCGAAGACATCCAAATTACAGAAGGGGACAGCACAGGAGGGGGGGGGGCATTCAGTCCATTGTCTCCAGACACCCATATTTCATAGAATTTACAGTACAGAAGGAGGCCATTCGGCCTATCGAGTCTGCACCGGCTCTTGGTAAGAGCACCCGACCCAAGGTCCACACCTCCACCCTATCCCCATAACCCAGTAACCCCACCCAACACTAAAGGCAATTTTGGACACCACGGGCAATTTAGCACGGCCAATCCACCTAACCTGCACACCTTTGGACTGTGGAAGGAAACCGGAGCACCCGGAGGAAACCCACGCACACACCAAGCCGGAATCGAATCTGGGACCCTGGAGCTGTGAAACAATTGTGCTATCCACAATGCTACCGTGCTGCCCCCAATTCTTTCCCAATAACCATGCAAACTGTTTCAGCACAGGGTGAATGAGCCAAATAATTTCCTGCTGTGCTGCTTGATCCTAAGATATTCAATTTCCTTTCAAAGATTACAATTGAATCTGATTTTGTCATATTTTCAGGCAGTGCATTCCAGATCGTAAACATTTGCCATGTCAAAAAAAAATCATTTCCCCTCTGTTTTATTTGCCAAAAACTTAAAATGGCGCCATAAACCTAATTCACTTAACTCCTCTCCCTGGCTGAGGTTACAAATGTCTGCTCCAAGTTGCTGGGATTAGCAAAGACACTGAGCATGATTTAATGGAAAAATTTCAGTGTCGTTTTGGCCGGGTTTGGCGGCTTTTATGAAAAAATAATTGTGGTTTCTTGCCAGCTTTTTGGGTGAGATCCACAACGCTATTCAACCGCACATTTTGTGGACATTTAGAAGCCAAACTTCTCCGATTCGTTGCGATTCAATTTTCCCGCCGGCAGCGTAGCCCTGCAAGAGGGGTTTGCAGTGGTCACGGTGGATGCAATGATTCCATTGACAATCGGCAGCAAGATAGATTCCCGCCATCCGTGAATGGTGCTCCGCCGAAACACATGCAGCTGGGGAATCAGAGAATCACGCCCAGAAATCTTTTCCTCACTGGGGAGCTGAACCTGGCGGCCAGACAAGCTCCTCAGAGATCGGGCGCCATTTTGAAAGGGTGCCCCCTCTCTAATTGAGCTTGAGGGCCCCCCGCCAACGGGCAATGTCACCCTTCCCGCACACATGCGCATTACATCACACCAAGTGAGGATACCCCACAATGGAGTCGCTGAGGACCCCCCCTTTCAGGCCTCCCCACACTCCATTTTAGGCCGTTGCCCCCCCTCCCTTTCAGGATCAGCACCATTAAACGTTTATGAGAGCCCCTTCATACCTGCCCTTATCACCCCCACCCTTCATTAACCGGGCACACGGTAGCACAATGATTAACATTGTTGCTTCACAGCGCCAGGGACCCGGGTTCGATTCCCGTATTGGGTCATTGTCTGTGCGGAGTCTGCACGTTCTCCCTGTGTCTGCGTGGGTTTCCTCCGGGTGCTCCCCGGTTTTTGGTTTTCTCCCAAAAGTCCCGAAAGATGTACTGGTTAGGTCAATTGGACATTCTGAACTCTCCCTCTGTGGACCCAAACAGGCGCCGTAGTGTAGCGACAAGGGGATTTTCACAGTAACTTCATTGCAGTCTTAATGTAAGCCTACTCGTGACAATAATAAAGATTATTATTATTACTAAACCCCCCTCATTCCCTTTCATAGACATGGGCCCCTCAGGCACATGTTAGTTCCCGGGCGGCGGGAGAATCCGGCGCAGACATATTTAAATGAGCCCTCGAGAGGCGAGATCCAGATCGCGACATCTTGTGAGGTTTGGATGACTCTCACGAGACATCTCGAGCGGCGCGTATCTCTTGCGAGATTCAACAGCATCATCGCGTCACCAAGCCGGGCGTAACGAGGCCGGTAAATCGCGCCCACTGTTTTTGCTTTTCGTGTGGCGTCCTTACCGTACATTGTGCCAATGCTGCAGAGATTTGCTGTATGTCATCCACAGTGATGACTTTGAGTGACGTCAGGGCCAACGTGATGTTACTGCGTATGTTAATCCTGCTAATTGTTTCATTTGTCCATTCCGCTTCATAGATTTTGCTCCTCTCGTACTGCAGGGGACATTTAAAAAATGGAATGGACTTGTGTTAGTCAAAATGGATTCATATCGTAAATCTCTCACTGGCTCAGGTATAAAAGATTCCTTGTCATCTCTCACATTCCGCTGTTTAATGATCTCCTAGATTGGAATTTCTTGGTACAGTAATGAGTGCAAATTCACCTCTGTGGTAACTTGTGTTGAATTCTGCTCGTTTTTTTACTTGGATGTTTAAATTCCGTCTGTTGTAAAATATGTTCTGTATTTTATGATTTCAGGTGCCATTTATTTTATTCATTTTTTGAAGTGAGTGTTGCTGGTAAGGCCAGCAATTGACCATCCTTAATTGCCCCTGAGAAGGCGGAAGTGAGCCACCTTACATGAGGCAAGACCTCCCTAAACCTCTCCACCTCTCTACCTCGCATGCACCTTCAGTAGGAAATAGGGAAGGCAAATGGAATGTTGGCCTTTATTTCAAAAGGAATGGAGTATAAAAATAGGGAAACATTGTTCAAACTATACCAGGCATTAGTTAGACCACATCTGGATGGAATACTGTGAACAGTTTGGGTCCCTTATCTAAAGGAAAGATATTCTGGCATTGGAGACAGTGCAGAGATGGTTCACTAGGTTAATCCCGAGTATGGAGGGATTTTCTTATGAGAGATTGAATAGGTTGGGCCTGTACTCATTGGAGTTTAGTAGAAATTGGGGGGAAGGTGGGATCAGACTATTGAGTTGGATGATCAGCCATGATCATAATGAATGGCACAGCAGGTGTGGAGGGTCAAATGGCCCCTTCCTTCTCCTATTTTCTATGTTTCTAAGAATGAGAGGTGACCTTACTGAGACACACGGGATTATCAGGGGGTTTGACAGGTTAGATGCTGAGAGGTTGTTTCACCTTGTGGGAGAGTCTAGGACCAGAGGTGTAATCTTTTTAAGACAGAGATTAGGAGAAGTTTCTTCCCTCAGAGTGTAGTGAATCGGGAATACTTTACCCAGAGAGTTGCGGAGGCTGGGTCGTTAAGTATGTTCAAGGCTCACATAGACAGATTTTTAATCAGTAAGGCAGTCAAAGGTTATGGGGATGAGGCAGGAAAGTGGAGTTGAGGATCATCATATCAAATTCCTTTGAAGTAGGCATGGACACCGTAGTAAAGGCTGCCTATAATTTGGCACCAATTGGTGTCACAGAATCATTTCTGCCCAGAAGGAGGCCATTCAGCCCATCGAGTCTGCACCAGCTCTTCGAACGGGTAATTCACTTTGTGCTGTGGTCCCACCTCCTCCTCATAACCCTGCATATTTTGCCTTTTCAGGTAACTTTCTAATTCCCATTTGAATGATTCTCATAAAGCCCACAAGAATTGCTGACATGGGCAGTGGATACCTCGGGCGGGATTCTCCGACCCCCCCACCGGGTCAGAGAATCGCCCGGGGCCGGCAT